>NC_133343.1:17513129-17561113 GCF_030506205.2 Paramisgurnus dabryanus | reverse complement strand
CTTGAAAAAATCATAAAAAGGAGTACTTCAGCCAAAAAAGTTTGAGAACCACTGCTCTAACACATCTTGAAGTTTGACTTCTATTATTTTCTGCTCTCCCCTACTTATGGGCCCAAAGTGTGCCAAGAAAATAATCCCCACACCATAACACCACCACCACCAGCCTGAACCGTTGATAAAAGGCAGGATGGATCCATCCTTTCATGTTGTTGAAATTCTGACCCTTCCATCTGAATGTTGCAGCAGAAATCAAGACTAATCAGACCAGGCAACATTTTTCCAATCTTCTATTGTCCAATTTTGGTGAGTCTGTGCGAATTGTAGCCTCAGTTTCCTGTCTTTGCTGTCAGGAGTGGCACCCGATGTGGTCTTCTGCTGCTGTAGCCCATCCGCCTCAAGGTTCGACGTGTTGTGCGTAGAGATGCTCTTCTGCATACCTCGGTTGTAACGAGTGGTTATGAGAGTTACTGTTGACTTTCTATCAGCTCGAACCAGTCTGGCCATTCTCCTCTGACATCAAACAAGGCATTTGCGCCCACAGAACTGATGCTCACTGGATATTTTCTCTTTTTCGGACCATTCTCTGTAAACCCTAGAGATGTTTGTGCGTGAAAATCCCAGTAGATCAGCAGTTTCTGAAATACTCAGACCAGCCCGTCTGGCACCAACAACCATGCCACATTCAAAGTAACTTAAATCACCTTTCTTTCTCATTCTGACACTTGGTTTGAACTGCAGCAGATTGTCTTGACCATAGCCGTTTCTCAATATGCGTTCTTGTATGTACTTGTGTTCTTGTGAAACGTCATCAGTCGCGGCCCAAGTACTGTTCCAATTCAAAGTTCGCATCAAGCCCAAGTTCACATAAAATCCCTGGATGTGTTCTTGATCCGCCCATTTTATCGAGGATGCATCAGAGGAGACTTGTGTGGACTTATGACAGCAAAGTTTCCCAGAATGCATTTCGCGTCAGGAGTTCGTTCTTCCGAGTCTGAACTTTCAAGTTCGAACTACGAAGGACACAAGTCCGAGTTTGGCGTACATGGTATTGAGAAACGGCTCATGTCTACATGCCTAAATGCATTGAGTTGCTGCCATGTGATTGGCTAATTAGAAATTTGGTTAACAAGCAATTGGACAGGTGTACCTAATAAAGTGTCCGGTGAGTTTATAGCACTATGATATAGCTAAATGAACAGAATATGACACATGGCTTTTATATGCAATTACAACAAAAACTTATTTCAATCTTCAATTTATAATAACAAAAACTTTTAATGAAAATATGCTCAATTTCCAGCTTCTAGAGAGATTTTTACCGTTTTGGAATCCATTCAGTCGATCTCCAGGTCTGGCGGTACCACTTTTAGCATAGCTTAGCATAATCCATTAAATCTGATTAGACCACTAGCATCGCGCTCAAAAATAACCAAAGAGTTTAGATATTTTTCCTATTTAAAAGTTGACTCTTCTGTAGTTACATTGTGTGCTTAGACCGACGGAAAATAAAAAGTTGCGATTTTCAAGGCCGATATGGCTAGGAACTATACTCTCATTCCGGCGTAATAATCAAGGACTTTGCTGCTGTACCATGGCTGCAGGAGGCGCAATGATATTATGAAGCCCGAAAATAGTCCCCTGCTACTGAAAGTTACCAAGACTACTTTCAGGTGATGCGTAATATCATCACTGTAAGCAATTGCAGTAAATTTACAGCCAATTTTCAACACTAAAATACTGTTTTCATGTTAAACAGTTTAGTACTGTAGTTAGCAATGCATTGTGGGCTGCTTAAATTGGAGCAACAAGACAGAGGCCCTCAACAGTAAGTTGATGTTTTAAATTACAGGACAATACAGTATTTTCTCGAAAATGCATGTTGACTGGGGAATTTGGAGCACGGTCAGAAGCAATATTAGTTTTATAAATTGAGGCTAGCCTTTTGCTTTTGGTCAATTTTCTTTAAAACAATACAGAAGTAATTTGTCATTAACCCCTGGATGGAATTTTGGGAACCATTATTTGGATTGGAGATTTTCCAGAAGAGGACGTACAATTTAGATGACGTGCTGCACATTCTCAAGTGTTCTTCATCAAATTCATCGGGTCTTGCATCTACAAATGAAACGGTAATTCAAATCTTATTCATATTGCCAAAAATGCTTGATATCAACTGATAGAAGCTTCTCTTGCTAGGGATTTAAACATGTCATTGAACAGTGAGGCTTAGATTTGAATAGCCAAAACAATATTACTTTTGAGTGGTATTTTGTTTAATTTTGGTCAAGTTAGCCGTAGGCTACTTCTGAATTTGAGAAACAACACTTATTAAAAAATTTACTTTAACCAAACCATAGGATTATTTGAACATCGACTATCCAAGATGGTTTTGGTGAGTTTTATTTTGTTTGTGTCGACTTTTAATGAAAAGTGTTTTACAAACAGTTAACAAGAAAATAAAGCTAATTGTAGTTTTTTGTTGAATAGTCAAGGCTTTGCATTTTTCTTTTTAAACGCCAAATTGGTGTGAAAATATTGTCTTTCTGGACTCTTTGTGAATGCAATGTGTGTACTAGTTTGTGGGAGTACTACTACATATGTAAAAAGAGAGGTGTAAATATTTTTTTGGCTCAAAGGAAGCTGCATGTAAGCTACGTGTGACAACATAGAGTTAAAAAGATAAATTGTTACCCTTTAAATTTTGAATGTCAAATCTATTTAGAAGTTTGATTGTAGGTACCTCGTTCACGTCTTGGTTACATTCCACCTAGTGTTTACTAATTATTGTCCTTTTTATACATTTTCTTCTTAAAAATCTTATTATGGTAAGGATAATGTATTTGTTCCCTTCAGGTATCTGCCACTGCAGCTGACGTTGAGACAACTCTCAGTCTTCCTGCAAGTCCTCGCCTGATACCTGGTAATATATATTTAATTTAGGATCATTGATAGACACATTGTATATTTTATCCATTCATCTTGAGTTTACAAATGTTTACACAAGGTAACAAGTATTACCATGTTGTTAAGTTTCAAGTGCAACAAGGCAAGTCACAATTAAGGGTTGGATGATCACCTTTAAGGGCTCTGAGGGCATCACACCAACATTTGAAATTGGACTTGCTTGCTGCTATGTTTGCAACCTACTACATTTTCAGCCTTCAGTATCAAGATGAGACAGCCTGCCCTCTGGAATTCATTCAGAGGTAAACCCCTTCAATCCCTGCCATCATTATATAGATATATACAATTAAATTAATGTGTTTGTATTTTATGCATAAAATGGAATTAGTACTGTACATTTCAAGCCTCAACACCTACACACACACACACACACACACACACACACACACACACACACACACACACACACACACACACACACACACACACACACACACACACACACACACACACACACGCACACACGGTATAGACTTTATTATAATTCCATTTGATGTCATTAAAGGAATAGTCCCATTCATTCCTATGGTACCAAAAAAAAAGTTTTATTTTGTGGCACCATACTTACTGGTATAACTCCTCATGTAACAGTCTTTAAATAAGGAAAACACTGAAGTGTTTGGTGGCTTCCCTGTTTGGTACCATAGGAATGAATGGGGCTAGGCTAAATGCTAACACATTCACAACATGTTGTACAGTGCACGCATTGAAAAAAGATAGGTATGTATTAATTTGTCTAGGTTGAGGTAATAACATAGTTTAATATGGCAAAAGGGTAGACTATTCCTTTAAATCCACTCAATTTGTGCAATGACAAAAGACAAAAAAACAATTAATTGCTTTTGATTTAGGCAATTCATTGATATAAATCAAGAGAGAGGAACAAATGCCAAAATCATCAGACAAGATTGTCTCTAAGAAGAAAGGTGTGATCGTCCAGAAGTCGTCAGCAGTTAAATACACACGTGGCCATGCTACTGAAGAATCTCCTTGACTTTTTAATGGAACTTCATATAGATCGGTGAGTATATAATCTTTCTCTCATTTTTTTGACAGTCTGGCATTGCCACAATTATACTGGTATTTTTAACTTTATAAGCATTCGCTTGGAGTTTATACTTTACATTCGTGATTGTTTAGTTTATTTATGAGTATGATTGTTTTTTGTTCTTTGACAGTGGCAGCACTGGAATAATGCTGCAGAGAGGAACAGCGGCTACTAAAGTGATGATCGTCTCTTCTGGATCCACAAGAACTAAGATGTAAAAACACAAACCTACCTCACATGACAATTTTAAGAGGTAACCTGCAAGTCTAGCTTGCAGTGGCACATGTGCCTATACGGTTTCATCCTAAATGATTTTTATGCTTATTATTGATACATCCTGACAAAATGTTCTACTGTACTATAATAGTTTCAAAATGGCCTTAGGTATGTTTTCAAAAAGTAAACTATAGGTTATGCCCTTCACATTTGGTTAGGATTAGGGGCAGTCTCTGACGAGCAATTTAAGAACGTACGTTTATTGCCATAGTCTAAAGCAAGAAACTACTGTTTCTGTTTACTACTAGAAAGCTTTTTCAGCATTGTCCAACAGGATTTATTTTCTTTCCTTTTTTGTATTCATGTTGACATTGACATTTCTCTTTGAAATAAAGGTGTTTGATTTGGAAGTTTTTGTTGCTTATTTTGCATAATATTCACAATAATGCATATCTTAAGCAGTTGTCTTTAGCCCTGGGAATTCATTGGGCAAGTTCATGGGAGACTGATATTTTAAATATCAATGAAGAATTTTTAGAGACTAAATTTATGTTATTTAAAAAATGCTGCATATTTCTGTGATTATTTGGAAATTACAATAATATTGTTTAGGTTGTTACTTTAAACCTAAACAATATTATTTTAGTTTCTAAATAAATCACAGAAAAATGCATTTATTTTTTACTGTATTAGACTGTGAAATCAATTAACAGTGTGACTACAGAAGTATTCTGTATTTCTGGTTTACAGACTACTACCGTAAATTAATTTTACATATGAATACTGTAAAAATAACGGTATACTGCTGGCGTCTCTGCTGCCAGCTCTTTACTGTAAATTATATAAATACAGAACAATAGTTTTTCTGGTTTACAGACTACTACCGTAAAGTCATTTTACGTATAAATACCGTAAAAATAACAGTATACTGCTGGCGTCTCTGCTGCCAGCTCTTTACTGTTATTTTACAGGGAAATTTTTACAGTGATTGTTTGATATTTAAGTGTTTTTTCTTTTTTTCTTTCTATATTAGTGGGCTAATGCTGTCATCAGTTAGTAAGATCGCAATAACTGATTCAGGGTGGCTGGAGATCTATCATCACTATCCTTTGTTTGAAATGTACAGATTTTTTCACATTGTGTAGAGTAAGTTTGTGAAAATATAACTTTGATATCTTTCATATTGACCAAGGCTATGTCAAAGATTGAAATCAATGATTGGAATCAAACTTTCATGCTCCTTATCTCACAGACAAGGTCACACATGTGTAATTGCTCCAGGAAAATAGCATCTCTTGTGGTTTGACTTTTCTAAACTCTGTGTTGGTCTAATATTTTAAATGTAACTGGACTTATTTCTTACCCAGCCTCCTCTCCTCTTTAACCAGGACACAAGGCTTTTGTGAACAAACTCGCCCATGCAGTCAACAATAAGGTGCACCATTGCTGGATGGCCATGTCGAACACAGTCAACAGCTAGAGCTCCAGCCACTGCATAAAGGGACACAATCTTCCCCCATGTTACCCCTGTACAGAGAGAGAAGATCCATTTAAAAGTTTGCCATAGTTTACACAATATTCCACATTAATAGCATATTTAAAACAACAACCTATTAGGAAAAAGAACATGTTAAATCTTGTATACTCCTTTCTAACCTAACCAATTAAGATTCAATTTGCAACAAGCCAGAAGTTGCCCCAATAGCTTATATACCTGTACTCAACAGTAGCAGAACCTGTACCCGATTGCATTGTTTTCATGTAGGCCTATGCAAGTATACTGGTGGTAGTGTGTATAACAGAACTGTAGCCAGGTGAGTCAACTGTATAGCAGATAATTTAATATCTCATTTGTTGGATAATCCTTTACCTCCATTTCCTATGGGGGTGGGTTATTGTAACATAACTGTATCTGCAGCCAGACAAGAAGAGTTTGGAGCAGAGATGATTAAGGACACACTCTCATTAGCAGAGCAAACATTACCTTTATATAAAACAACTGTTAAATTGGCCATTAATAAAGATACTGTGATAAAATAAACCAAGAGAGACTTGGAAAGCAAGTATACTGAAAATTCATAGAGTTCACTGAAAATCTAACCACATTCTCTAAATTAGAAATTTAATACAGTGATAGTATGAGATGAGAAAGCCATACCATTAATATATTCTAAGGGTGTGTTGCACCAACAAGGTTTAAATTAAGCAGAGTTTAAAACTAATCTAGGGTTTGTTGATCTCAGTTTAATTTTAATTTGAGTTGTGTTGCATCACTTAAATTTTAAACTTGCATCACTTAAACTTTAACCTGTATTAAACCCTTCATCTGCGATTTATTTTATCCGCCAAGATGAATTTACCAGTGTAATTAAACAGCAACAATGTTGACGTTGTCATAAAAAAAGGAAATAAACAGTTTATGCAGGCAAAGGTAATGTAATTTTTGTATTTTAAATCACTACCTAGTACATCGGCAGTGGCGGTTCTAGGATTTTTCTGTAACAGGGGCCATTAAGGGGCCACATGTTACATTCAGGGGCCAAATACAGGGTACATTCAAGCACACAAAATAATTTATTCAGTATGGTGCGAATACATTTTGGTAGTCATTTCTTTATTAAACGCTCTAATAAAAAATAAGCCAGTAAATTTCTTAATTATTTTTTATTTATTTATTTATACGGATTTTAGCTATTTCTGTGTTAAATAGTTGGAAAAGACTGCGTACAAATGGTTTACATTACAAATCTAATCATATTTTAGAAATTAAATTGAAATAAAAGCTTTTACTGAGTTTAAATTTTTTAAATGCCTGAGATTAGAGTTTGTATTATTATTTTATATACTTCTATTATGCTTTCCTTCTGATAAAAGTGCCAAAAAAGTTCTTAAAATCTAATGAATAGGCTACTGGTCTCTGTAAAATGTATAACTGCAGATAACAGCAGCTTTGATTCAGTTTATTCTGAGAAAGAGAAGCATATAAGTGATGATTTGTGATTGATTGGTGATAGAGGGACGGTCACAATCAAATAAACCAAATGAGCACTTTATATTAAACTAAAGCAACAGATAATGTGCATGTCAAGACCATATAATTATATTTCGTATATATTATTGTTTAGATGTCAAATATCAATTGACTTTTTCTCTTTTATTAAAAACTATCACAGCAAACATTGCGGAGAAGGCATTACCATACAATTCAGGAAAATGTGTGGAGGAAAAGAATAACATTAGGTCTTAGCAGAAGGGAAGAAGTGGTTTATAGTAGACTAAGATTGGGTCATACAGGTCTTAATGGCACACTCAGGATAATAGGGAAGAATAACGGTTTATGTACTGAATGTCAAGTTATGGAAAATGTAGATCATGTTTTGTTTAATTGCAGGAAGTAAACAGAATATAGACAACAATGGAAAGAAAGAGAGGCTGAAAGTGGCATAGAAATCACCCTTAAGGAAGAAGGAATGAAGAGTGGTAAGATCAAATCCCTATTTATCTTTTTGAGTGAGTCAGGTTTAATTAAGAGGATCTAGGATCCTTTTTTTTTTTTTTGATAGTCTGATTATAGTCTGTTAAGTCCCTTTGCACACTTCTGTACAGTGGGTGGCGGTATGCACCAATGAGATGTGATCCGCCAATAAAGTAAAGAAGTAGAAGTAGAACATTGCGGAGCTGACTGATCGGCGTATGACATCAGAGTACCGCGAGAGCAAAGGTAAAGGCGGACCCTTTTGTAACATTTTGAATTGCTCTCGCGGAACTCTGATGTCCTCGCTGCCGAACCTTATGGGCAGCGCAACATACAGTGAAATTCTCTTTGACTCTTTGCAGCAAAGTACCAGCAACATGAGAAGTGGTGGCACGCAGAAGTACGGAAGAGGATTAGGGCCACTGGTGAAATTTTTTTTTGAATTCTGACTTTTTTCTCAGAATTCTGACTTTAATCTCAGAATTCTGAGAATAAAGTCAGAATTCTGAGAATAAAGTCAGAATTCTGAGAATAAAGTCAGAATTCAAATTCTGAGTTTAAAGTCAGAATTCTGAGATTAAAGTCAGAATTCTGAGAATAAAGTCAGAATTCTGAGAATAAAGTCAGAATTCTGAGAATAAAGTCAGAATTCTGAGAATAAAGTCAGAATTCAAATTCTGAGTTTAAAGTCAGAATTCTGAGATTAAAGTCAGAATTCTGAGAATAAAGTCAGAATTCTGAGAATAAAGTCAGAATTCTGAGAATAAAGTCAGAATTCAAATTCTGAGTTTAAAGTCAGAATTCTGAGATTAAAGTCAGAATTCTGAGAATAAAGTCAGAATTCTGAGAATAAAGTCAGAATTCTGAGAATAAAGTCAGAATTCTGAGAATAAAGTCAGAATTCAAATTCTGAGTTTAAAGTCAGAATTCTGAGATTAAAGTCAGAATTCTGAGAATAAAGTCAGAATTCTGAGAATAAAGTCAGAATTCTGAGAATAAAGTCAGAATTCTGAGAATAAAGTCAGAATTCTGAGAATAAAGTCAGAATTCAAATTCTGAGTTTAAAGTCAGAATTCAAATTCTGAGTTTAAAGTCAGAATTCTGAGATTAAAGTCAGAATTCTGAGATTAAAGTCAGAATTCTGAGATTAAAGTCAGAATTCTGAGATTAAAGTCAGAATTCTGAGAATAAAGTCAGAATTCTGAGATTAAAGTCAGAATTCTGAGATTAAAGTCAGAATTCTGAGATTAAAGTCAGAATTCTGAGATTAAAGTCAGAATTCTGAGATTAAAGTCTGAGAATAAAGTCAGAATTCAAAAAAAAATTTCACTAGTGGCCCTAATCCTCTTCCGTACAGAAGACAGTGAAGGTGCGCTAAAATATAAAAGTGTCAGTACTGCGAGCACTAGTTTAGCTACTTACATCGTGCGTTGCTCTTTCACCATCGTGCAGCAGAGTACTCGCTCTGTAGTTTGTGGCTGCTCGCTCCGGCTTCTGTAAACAATAACTCCACCTTCTTTGATTTGATTGGCCTTCGCATCATTTTAACTTTGACGAGCGCTTTATGCTGATTGAGGCCCGACAGAGAGAGACGGGCGTTTTACAGTATTTACAGTTAGGTATATTAGCAGTAGCTATTTTAGCAAAAACATGTAAGCCACTAAACTTTTTAGCCATCTTAACAAATTTATTGGTTTACTTCGACAGTGCTTTCAGTGCTCCTTCCACAATTAAGTTAACAAACCTAAAATAAGTGAGATAGGCAGCTAAATATCCTTTCATATTTTCATGACAGCCAACACGAGGATTTGTGACTCACCAAGAATTGACTTGGATATATGGATTCTTTCTCCCGCCTACTGGAATAACGTAAGAGAATGTGCTGGTATCGCTCAAGCCAAAGCCAATCGCACATTTCGCAGTCAGTTTCAAGCGCCAAGACCTCTGCTGCTTCTCCCAAGTTGCATCGACACACATTACTGTCGCGAGTGCCGCCAATTGTTTTGGGGTGGAATTGCATCTGTAATATTTGTGACTATTTTCTCCGGTTGCTCTTCTCGTCGATGATTGATTGAACAGGGGCCAATCAGATTTCAGCAGGGGCCAGGGCCCCTGTGGCCCCGCCTCTAGAACCGCCCCTATCGGTAATCTAAAGATCTTATTGACGAACCAATAAATTTTTAAACAATCCAGTGTATTGATTAACGGAGCAATGTGGCAGGAAATATTGCGAAGCTCAGATATTGTGAAATACTGAACAAGATGTGCCAACGCATTTGTCACGAAGCGCCGCCATGTGTCTGTTCATTCACTGCCCTTCAGTTTCTGCAGTGCTGTTAATAATCTTTTTTGAGCCGCCAAACTCACTCTGTTGAGACGTTATATAATTCATCTTTGAATAGCTCCACCAAGCTCACAGTGTTTGTTTCTGATCATTTAGCCACACATTTTAAACCTCGTCATATGCAAGTTAAAAGTTAATCCCTGGATCAAAATGACAGTTTAAATGTAACCCTGACAATTTTTAAACAGGTAAAGTGTGGTGCAACAGAATTATTAATTAAGCTTTGATTGCCAGTAGGGCTGCCGCCCTTTATATGCCTCCCTGGATCCAACGTCACATAGCACCACCCATTTCAGTGTGTGGAAAAAAGTTTAATCTTGACAGGAGACGGGAGCAAGATCATATCATCACACAACAAACATGCTGGAAAACTGTATATATATATATGCGCAAAAGAAACAAAAAATTATACACAGATTCAGTTTTTGCAGGACAGCTTGAAAAAGCTAAAGTACAATCACCAACCCCAAACCCTGACACATCTAACCCTGACAATAAAAAAACCCTTAATAAATAATTAAAGAAAATAATCAATATGGTTCAGTAATTGAACAATCCAAGGCAGGACTACTAGATGCACATCAAGGAACCTATGTAAACGTTCACCTAATATAACCTTATATTATCTCAAATACCCATTGCCATAAAAGTCTAAACTAGAATCAGTCATTCCTGTATGCCAGTGGTTCTCAAACTTTTTTGGAATGCGGACCCCCTCGTGTACGGTGCATCCCTTCATGCCCCCCAAAGAAAATTGATTACATAAAACATTCCATATCTTAAAATTTAAATTAAACAAAACATATTAAATTATAAAATCTATTGCTGTTGGTTAGTAGCCTTATTTTTCTGAGGTTTTATTACACAGAACGTATTAATGTACTTTATAAAATGTCGTAAAACTGGGGCCCCGCTGGCACCATCTCATTGCCCCCAACTTTGAAAACCCCTGCTGTATGCATTGACTGAAAAAACAAGCCTATACACCCTAAAGGTACTTTAAGTTCCTTTGGATAAAACATCTGGCAAACGTATTCATGTAATGTAAACATTAAATCCAAGAAGAGCTGCCCACGCTGAAAGCAGGCAATGAATGATTTACTAAATGTTATATTTGGGAGTTCAAGTAAGGCTTGCAGTCATGTGATCTAAATGGAATTTCATGAGTTTACATGAAACATGAGTGACATCGCAGCAAAGTGAATAAGAAACCTTCATGGTGTTCAGACAATGTTTACTTTATAGAATAAAATGTAGTTCTTTCTGATTTCTCTGTAAGTGCAGCACTGTCTCTGCATGTATTTATAAATGTCCGAATAGATCGATTTTTACCCTCCCTAAAGGAGAAGAAAGTAGAGTCTCTGTATGAATCAATTTTAAGGAAATTGTACATTCCTTTCTTCTTTATTCTTAAGATTATATCTTAATCTTATGAGAACATAATAGTGCAAATATACCATATAATCAAACCAACTAAATGTATATAAAGACAATAACGTTTACCAACCTGTGGAAAATATTTCTGCAGCGACAGCCAAAAATGCATCAGATACTATACTCTCAGAGGAAACTGTAATGTTAAGCTGCCGTGCTACGTTGCGGTATACATTGGGACGCAAGTATTCCAGCTCATCGCCTAGGAGACAGGAGAAAAAAAAAGAGATGACTGTCATTTATTTACTAGACTCAAAAATCACTCTTCCTATTAAAAGAAATAGTGACCCCACAACATTCTATATAGACAAATACTATTACTATTATTCAATTTTACTTGAAAACAAACAACTGAATTACCCTTTGTATAGAACTTTTTTCGGTGAGAGTTTTAGCAATTCCAGGGCAATACAGGGTTAATTTGGTTAAGTGTGGGTGGGGACCCTCAATCTGCCTTGTGATAATGATCTGCATGTTTGCATACTTTGTCCATAAAAAGCAGCTCTTCTTAGTTACCCAGTTGTATCCAACTAAAAGTCTTGTACTTTTCCCTTTTAGCAAGAGATAAACAGATTTTTATCAGAAAAAAGACAGATAAGACATAAAAATAACTTATCCTGAGGAAAGTGATCTGATACATGTGCAGAGGGTTCATCACTAAAAGAAGGTTGATATGTTAATGAAAACGTCCAATCCTAAGAAGTCTCTGAAGGCTGGTAATTTAAAGTTGCATGAAAGGAATGAAATGTCATGCGAAAAATCTCAAGCTAGTTCACAACAAACTTACAAGGTTCAAAAGGCAAGGTGCTTGTCAATAAATGAGACATACTTTAGATAACATTGTAAAGGTGTTGTTAAATGTTACTCAATTCTATAAAGTAGGCTAATTATAAGGAAATTGAGAAACTTGATTTATTTGGAAAATATTTAAGAAAAACTAACAACAACAACAACAACTTTTACTACTACTAATACTACTACTACTACTACTACTACCCACATCTTAAATTGTACTGAATTGTAAACACTTTTTTAATAAGGCTATAGCTATACTTTAGCTTTCTATATAACACAATACAATATAAGCCACTGTAGTAGGCTACTGTATGTAGCCCATGCATGCATGTATGTTACATATACATATGACCACATTAGCACCATTTATTATGAATGATCATATGTATACATAACTGTAGCTATACATAACATTGTGTATACATGCATATCTATACAGACATACACATGGTTATACTATGAACAGCACGAGGGCAGTCCTTCATAAAAAATATGAATATCTTACCCAGCCACAGCAGGACTGAAGATACCTCAGCCAGTGTTCCTCCCGATGATCCGTGCTCCGGTTTAGACCACCCGATTCCAGCTCGGTGGAGTCTGGAGTGAATGTAATCCCTACACAACACTTTAGACTGAGATACGAGCTCCTTATCTGTGGGAGAGCGATCAAACACCTCCATGACTTCTGCCGCAAACACCGAGGAGCGGCGTAACATCTCCATGCCCTTCATTTGCGTAGACCAATTAAAAACTCTCTAATCAACCGACGAGATCCACCTATATCACCGTGTATGGAGATGTTTCTTATCCATCTTCCTGTTGGTGGTTGCATGAAGAAGAAATCCAAAATTTACGTTATTCGGCGCTGATAAATTTATAATACGACGCATTAAATCACATTCGTTCAAAAGTACATAGACAACATGAACTGTCTTAGAACTTAAAGAGAATGCTCGTGGGTCCAACACTGTAAAGTGTGAATAATATTTTTTTAGTTATACGTAGATGAATAGGCTCAATCTCACCTTTTTGGTTACTTGGGATGAATAACCATGATCGCCTCGTTTCTTTTGACTCATTTAATTCCTACAATAGCTAAATTGTTCGCTACAACCTCTTACAAAGTACGTTTTGCTTTTACAAGTGCTGGATTAGGTCTGTTTAAAAAATGGGTTGTAAGCACACGTCTCCTTCTATGGAAAAGCTCTCCGTTAAGGCGGAGATAACTTGTATTATCATGGCGTTGATAATCCGCCCCCTCCAACAGCACAGATTTGAACTCGTAGCTAATCCTTAGAGAGCAAAATGCTTTGGCCTTGTACAGCCTATACTGTGTTCGTCTAACCAATTTATTATACTCATCGGTCGGCTACTATGCTATTTCAAACTGTCGACTAACAATTAACTACTGATGAAATCAGATGGATTAACATGTCGTATTTCAGCACTAATCTGTTTCATCAAAGCCCAAATCTTTTCATTTCAGTCACTTAATGATTGTTTTCAAGTCATGATCAAAAATGTTTAGGGGACCACAAAATGCTGAGTTGTTTTAAACCATGGTTGGGTCAAATATTAAATTTTATTAAGGTTTACTTAAACCAATGCTTGGCCTTCTTATAAAGGTTATGAACTTCTACCCTGTTACACAGTTCATAACATAAAATCCAGTAAGTTGGTGTCAAATTGTAGCTCAGTTTTGAAAATGTAATTGAATTCAAAAGAATGGTTTAAAATGAACAAAGATGCTTATTTCTCTATATGTATTGATTTATTTATCTTACATTTATTCTACTTTAAAAGAAAATAACAGTTTTGTGCATATAAGTATGTTTTTTAAATATACTGTATCAGGCCTATAATTTTCAAACAGAGATAATCATATTTTTTTCAATTCCATCCCCCATCTTTGATAGAGCTGTTGTACAAGTCTTAACCGTTTTTGCTCTAAGCTTGGCAGTTTCAATTTCTTGGAGCCACCCACCCTGCCAAAACAATGACTGTTCCAGAAAAAATTACTAAATCATCGTACCCCAAAATCTGTTTTGACATGCCATGTAATTAAGAGGAATATGCTAAACATATTGGTTTCTTTTGAATGTTTAATACTGTTTCAACAGAGAACAACAAAAAGCGTACTAAAGTAAAACATAGGGAACTATACTTCTAAAAAAGAGACAGAAAAAACAAAGTAGATAAACCGACAGTCAAACACATGATTAAGTTTATCTCAATGGCACACAATGATCCAGTTCCTTTTTTCTGACCGCATTTGAGGTTTCCTCTGTCTCCTAATTTAAAATGTTACTATTATCAAGGCCTATCATACAGTATTTAAACTGTGACAGTTTATCTTGTTACTTCAGACAGTTTATCAGTTATGATGTAATGTAAAACACATTTTTATAAGAATTTTTTTGCCCACATCTGTTAGAATTTAAACATGCAAAATTATAAATATAATTCTGCAAATAGCGTCTTTACTTCTAATTCATCAAATAGTTTTATTATTACACACCACAGAATATAGTTGCCTTTTCGTCTATTTTCAGTGAATAATAAATGAACTCTATGAGACACTAAGAACACAAGTATTCTTCAGTATGCACTAACACACCACACCTCTTTTCTCCCCTAAGAGATGATACTTTTTCTGCAGAACCTGTGCTTGTCATTGCATGTTGATTATATGACCTTTTTTCTACCTGAATCATATTTTGGATAATTTATTATTACTGGTTACAAATAAAACATTGTGGATTTGTGTAAATCAAGAATAACTGTGAATAATATTTTTCAGACAAAATGTTTATATTTTTTTTATCAGTGCAATATTTTAGTACAATGCTGCTCCCTACAGGGCAAAAACTGAATTTGTGATTAAATCATAATGCGAAATAAGTAATACAATACAAGAAAAGAAAAGAGGTGTCTTTTAGCAGAACAACAGCATTAACATACGAACCAGGAAAACATACATAATGTTAATAAGAATGTTTAAAATGTATTTAAATACCTTTCTCACTGGACTTTACAGTGAGAATTTAATTTCAAAGGAAAGCACTGACTTCAAAGTAGCCTACAAATAATATTGGAAAAGTTTATAAACTATTATATTGTTTGTGCTTTAATTTTCAGCATGTGCTTTATTTTCCATATGGATGTAAAAATACTGGCGTTTCTCATTTTTTTTTTTTTTTTAGAATATTAACAATTATAAAGTTGACTATTATTCTTAGTTAATCGTAAATTGTTTTATTGCGAATGTGATGCTCAGTTAACTCAAAAAAACAGATGACGTAGGCACCCTGCATATGCGACCTCCGCAGGCTGCACTTTCTTTTACTGTCTATGAGGCTGCAGCCTTCGGATTGAGAAAAGGCCACAAAATAGTATCCTATTAGCTAATGCAAACAAAGAATGCATTTCAAAACAGCGCGTTGGAATGAATTTGGGATGATGAATAAATAAATATATTTACAAGCCTTTTATTATATGAATAATTTATGGATAAACCAATACTTTTAAATGTTCAGCCAAGTTTAAAAACTTTTTCATTATCTGATAACAAACCTTCGAATGTAAGGTATAGGCCTTAACGCAAGACTTCACGAAACTAGACAAGTATCTTTTGAAACTGTCTCGAGGCAAATTTCTTTAGAGTATTTTACAAATGCTTCACTTCAGCATAGAAGACAAATGGGTAAAAGCAGCAGAAGCAGTACTCCACCAACAAAAGTACTGTTCACTATTACCAGACGAGATTCAAAAAAATTATTCAAACTCAAAAATCACAATATTTTATAGCCTATAATAAACAGGCAAATAAAACAACTACGATTCCCATCAGTCTTTGGGAATTGAAGCAGTTTGTCACGCATGCGCACAGTAGTGATGGGTAAATGAAGCATCGAATCAAGCACCGATACTTCCCTTACTGTTTCGAACCATGATTCGAAGCCTCAACGAGGGTGTCGAAAACAGCGCCATCTTTTGGTTAATAAAACATATAGCACTTGCTTCTGGAAAAAGCTCCGTCAGTGAAGCAACAAGCTGATGAAATTCAGATGAATATTAATATTATGTGTACAAATAAAGCTTAGACAACATGTGTATGAATGGTCAATATAATAAATGTATTTACTCATTAAAGGGTGGCAATAAATTCCAGTTTGAGTCAACATTCACATGATTCAATACTGTCCCTGCTGAAAAAACAAGCTAAAACCAGCTTAAGCTGGTCAAGCTGGTTTTAGCTGGTCTCCCAGCCTGGATGTTTCATGCTGGTTTAAGAGGGGTTTTGGTGACTTTTTTAGCTGGTCAGGCTGGTTTTAGCTGGTCAGGCTGGTCTTAGCTGGTTTTAGCTGGTTGGGTGGCTGGTCTTAGCTGGTCAGGCTGGTTTTAGCTGGTTTAAGATGGCCAGGCTGCTTTAAGCTGGTCTTAGCTGGTTTTAGCTGGTCGGGTGGCTGGTCTTAGCTGGTCAGGCTGGTTTAAGCTGGTCAAGCTGGTTTAAGATGGACAGACTGGTTTAAGCTGGTCAGGCTGGTCTTAGCTGGCCAGGCTGGTTTTAGCTGGATTAAGCTGGCCAGGCTGCTTTAAGCTGGTCTTAGCTGGTTTTAGCTGGTCGGGTGGCTGGTCTTAGCTGGTCAGGCTGGTTTAAGCTGGTCAAGCTGGTTTAAGATGGACAGACTGGTTTAAGCTGGTCAGGCTGGTCTTAACTGGCCAGGCTGGTTTTAGCTGGTTTAAGCTGGTCTTAGCTGGCCAGGCTGGTTTTAGCTGGTTTAGGCTGGTCTTAGATTCTCGGCCGGCATTTCAACGTTGAATCAACGTCAGGGACCAACGTTGCATCAATGTTGAATTACCTTTTGGTTTTGCAAAAGTGGATCAAAGTTGACTTCACAACGTTGTTTCAATGTTGATTTCACAACATTTCAATGTTGTTTCAACATCACACTTTCAACAAAGGTGAATCAAGGTTGATATCGCGACGCAGTTTTAACACACTTTTTAACACTAAATATAGATTTTTACTTTACATTTTAATACTCACCAAATGATTTGCTGTACATATCATGTTTTAGTGTAATTATTACAAGAATGCAATTTGCTGCTCATTACCTACAGTACAACCCCATCCATAAAACTAAACACCTAAAGTAGGTAAAGTTTGTGAATGATGGCATGTGCCTACCCTTTCTAAATAAACATAAAAGCAGCTGTTAAAATTGATCTTTTATAGATAAAAACAAATTCTTTCAAACAGTTAGGTTTCCAGTTAGTAGTGCAGAAGTGGAATATTCCAAATACAGAATAAAAACATAAAATATGAAAACAAAATAATATTTTAAAGTAATTTTATTCATCTGAATAGAAAAAAATATTCTAGGAAAACTGCAAATATGAATTTTGTTGTAGGTTTAGCTCACAGTCTTCTTATGGCCACCAACACCCTTCCATTCTGGCTCATACTGTACTTAAAATCTGATGACAGCATCTAAAGAGGAAACAAAAGTCATTTTCAAAAAATGATGCATTTTTAGCCCATGTATAAAAAAAATCTTGTTATTGCACATCAGGGTGTGTGTGTGTTCTTTAATAGTCTGTCTAGAAACATTGCATAGCCATCTGATGAAGGAAGAAAGCTTTTGTGTTTACAAAGGTGACAATTAGGGATGCGCCGATACCACTTTTTTGGAATACGAGTACGAGTACGAGTACTTGCATTTCAGTACTTGCCGATACCGATACCGAGTACTTAATAAAAAAACATGATTTAAATTTACAGGTAACAGCTTTAGTCATATAATTTAACAAAAAAACAAGGGACTAGTTTTCCAGTTTGTTGTAAACTCTGCCTCTTTGGACAACACAAGAGGCATTAACCCCTTACACGCCGCTCAAACATAGACATTTCTCAAACCGTGGTATCGATCCCTGGTATCGGGGGACTTTTAACGAGTACGAGTACTTTAGAAAATGTGGTATCGAGGCCGATACCCGATACCAGTATCGGTATCGCTGCATCTCTAGTGACAATAAGCCTCAATCAAGATCACCTACAGTGCATTCAGAAAGTATTCAGGGTAGACCCCTTTCACATTTAAATTTTAAGGTGGTTGCATGATACTGTAATTGTTTAGATATTTTCCTCATAAATCTACAATACATACCCCATGACAAAGTAAAAACTGAATTTTAGAAACTTCTGCAAATGTATGAAAAAAGAAAACTGCAATATTATATTTACATTATACATATTCAGATCATTTGCATCAATATCTGCAATTTAGCTCAGCTGCCTCCAATTTCTCTTGATGGTTGCTGATGGGTTCGCATAAACACATGAAGATATTTTGAGGAATGTCTGTAACCAAACTGACCGGAAAGCACCATTGACTTCCATAATAGGCTAAAAGAATACTATAGAAGTGAATGGTGCTTCTGATCGCTTTGGTTACAAATGAATCCAGGAGTTGCAAAGATTGCTACTTCAAAATGGGCTTCAACTAAGTACTGAGTAAAGGGTCGGAATACTTGGGTCATATCAATATTAACCCCCCCCCCAAAGAGATGCTGAACAGAGCAAACATTGACTGGTTGCTTTACGTGTGGGTCAAACAGCCTTTTGTGCAGTCACTTACCAATAAAAGCTAAGATGGACTCCAGACCTTCTGGACTGTCTGTGAGAGACTTCAAACTCGCCCAGACCAACAAGGCATCTTGTTAGCAGACATCCCGACCTGATAAAAAAAATTGATTAGGAGATGTTCTGGTCCTATTTTTAATATATGTTTTACAAACTTACCACAGGTGATCTGGCAAAGCAAAGACTTCCCAAATCTCCTCTTCAGGCTCATCTTAGCTATCATTGCATTTGATAAAGTTCAGAAAAAGAAAAACATATTTCATTAGTATACAATCATAAATGTAATGTTTTGGTTAGAAATACAAAAAACTGTGGCCCAAGTACAACTTTGAAAGAAATAAAGAATGTTTAAATTTTTTGTCATGGTACACTGTCACTTCATTACTTTTTGAGTGGTACAGATTTGGGCATCTGGAAAGACAAATGACTTCACCTCTGTGTATTTTATCACACTTCTTCAAATTGCATGGTAATCTGCCTCCAATATAAAACACATAATAAAATAAAAAACAAGTCATGGCCCCTTTTCAAAAGAAAATATAAATTGTGAAATACAAAACACTGCATCTTAGTTATTATGATTAGTAGAATTTGATCTGAATACAAAACAAATACTAAATGCATTGTAATGTTGTAGGGGAGATGCTTCAAAAATAAATAGTAAATTATTGATTTCTATTACAAAATGCTAGCTTGGTGGTGCGTTACAATGGTGGGTGGTAGCTCATGGACATAGCCATCATTTAAAAAATTATGATTAAACCATAATACATAAAGATGCTGTTATGTACACCACCACAAAGACCAATTTTATATGTCAATATGAAGCCTCTCTAAAACCTGCATCAACATCCACTCTGAACTATGAATTAACTTGTGTCTTTGTCTACTGAAAACAAAGGGTTTGAAATATGTAAGCCTACATACTGTAGAAGGAATAGTGACATACAAAAGAAATGAATTGCTGTGCTGAACAATAATTGTTGTATCCTAAATTATTTTCTTATATTTTCCTAATGACAATGATAAACCAGATATGCACTTTTTGAGCACTTATGTTTTGGATGCAAATATAAACACAAAGTAATACTTACTCTTCAGCCAATGGAAAACATCAAAACACAACAAGACTTGTAAATGACCTGTAAAGAAAAGTGAACATAAATATACAATAGTTATTAACTTAATCCAGAATTGATGGCTTCGGTTTAAATTCTTAACCGTTTTAACAGGCTACTGTAAACTGTGTGCCCGTACTGTAAGTTAAATAACCTTACATTTACGCGTCAAACCCTACATTGAAATAACTTGCGTTATAATTATCTAAACAATGTCAAATAAATTTGAAGAACGAGGATAACACATTTTTATAGAAGGTAAAGACAAATAAAAGATCTGCATACATTAGCTAATGCGTCACGAGCTCAGTCAAACCACTGCATCAACATTCAACATTAAAGTTCAGAATATTTTAGTCATATCGAATTAACTGTTACTAAAAACAAAATAAACATAACTGTGAACTGATTTTAATGACTTAACCAGGAATTAATAAAAACTTACCTTAGAATTTGCCATAGAAATGAAAACTGTCGTCGGAGGTAAACGGTTAAAATCCACTTTGAACTCACGAGGACGGAGGCGCGCGCCCGCAAATACGTGTGCTCGACTTCTTGCTGCGCTGACAGGTTGATAACGTCAATGTACCGCGAGAGTGTAATTTCTTGACTCGCTCTCGCGATACATTGACGTCATCAACGTATGATGTCTGTTCTAGCAGCGCTGCATGAAGTCGAACATGACTAATAACCATAGCTAATAACACATAACAAAAGACAACATGTTAAAAAAACAATAAAGATGGTAAAAAAAGATGTCCCACGTCCAGACTGAACTGAAAATTAGAACTTGTTTAACAATAAATATTTCTTGTATTAAAATAAACAGAAATATTGTGCTTTTAAAACATAGCTTTTTAGATCTTCACCCGGGGGTGGGTTCAATTATTTCATAAGCATGCCTGCACATTTTGTTCTAAATGGACAGAGCTTTATAAAAAATAAAAATAAAAATATGGTTTTATTATAATAAAAGTGTAGTAACTAGTTTTTGATTTAACAACAAACATCAAAAGAAAATTATCTGCTAAGATAATAACAACCAATGATAATTTGGGGGCCCATTTGGGATGTGGTGTGAGTTTGCCCTGCCCACACTGTCCCACAGTATACCCCACAGTGGGCCCGCATGGGCATGTTTTGCTTACAAAAGGCTGAGGGACCTGTCTGTGGCACCGTAAAGAAAGCCGATAAAAGGTTGGATGTTATTATATTATTAATGGTATTCTTAAAATGTATATTTGAAACGTTATATTTTAGACATTGTGATGAAAATTTAATAAAAATAAAACAACCATAATAATACTTACAAAAAAATTATCCAGCCTAATCCATCTCCTGAATTCATATGGAAATCACATGCCCCACCAGTGTTAAAATCAATCAAATAGTATACATAAAATATAAGTATTTTCATTAAATGAGTTTTTAAATTTTTATCTAAAGGATTCACAAATTAAAATGTCATAATACAATCGTTTACCATTCATCGTACTGGCATCATTT
Organism: Paramisgurnus dabryanus; assembly: GCF_030506205.2. Lineage (NCBI taxonomy): Eukaryota > Metazoa > Chordata > Actinopteri > Cypriniformes > Cobitidae > Paramisgurnus > Paramisgurnus dabryanus. The sequence continues at coordinate 17,539,567 of NC_133343.1, read as the reverse complement.
TAACCAAATTTCAAAGTTGATTTTTAAGCATTGTATTAACCTTTTGCAATCGTTTACCATTCACCGTTGTTTCAACATTGTCTCAATGTTGAAAAAACAACTGAGGTTATTTCAACCAAATTTCAACGTTGAAGATTGGTCATGCCTGCTTGGTGGTCCGGCTGGCTTGTCTTAGCTGGTTTAAGCTGGCCAGGCTAGGAGACCAGCTTGACCAGCCAGGCTGGGAGACCAGCTTGACCAGCCTGCCCAGATGGGAGACCAGCTTGACCAGCCTGGCCAGCCTGGGAGACCAGCTTGAACAGCCATAATACCAGCCTGGCCAGGCTGGGAGACCAGCTTGACCAGCCTGGCCAGCCTGGGGAACCACCTTGACCAGGCTGGGAGACCAGCTTGACCAGCCATAATACCAGCCTGGCCAGGCTGGGAGACCTGCTTGACCAGCCTGGCCAGCCTGGGGGACCACCTTGACCAGGCTGGGAGACCAGCTTGACCAGCCATAATACCAGCCTGGCCAGGCTGGGAGACCTGCTTGACCAGCCTGGGAGACCAGCTTGACCATCCTGGCCAGCCTGGGAGACCAGCTTGACCAGCCTGGCCAGCCTGGGAGACCACCTTGACCAGGCTGGGAGACCAGCTAAAACCAGCTATTTCCATCTTAAACCAGCTAAAACCAGCCAACCAGCTTAGGCTGGTTTAAGCTGGTTTTTTCAGCAGGGGTATTGTACAGAATAATGTTCACACGCACATAATAACACACGCGCACACAAGTATAAGTAAATACAATAATATATATAGTATGTGGGACCAAAATGTGAATAAGGCAAATAACTCATAAAAAACCTCTAGAGTTCGAACCTTCTGACACGCAAAGCGAAGCGCGCACGTGACTGAGCAGAAAGTGAAGCTTCTGCTGAGTCCCAATTCGCATACTATCCGTCCCAAATAGTATTCGAAACTAGAATTAGTACGTCCCAAAACGTAGTATGTTGAAATGAGTATCCCAAAGATACCCGGATGGTCTACTATTTCCGGTTAGATTTCGAAGTGCAGATCGATCCACACTCTAACGGCTAATATTGCCCACAACCCATTGCGTGCGGGAGGGAGGAGCTTTGTGGTGATGTAAATATGGCAGCCAGACGCAGCAGCGGAGATGCGCCCTCAGCTTTTAAGTGTAAGAATTTAAATGTTTAACCCTAATTAAAGTTATCTTTCATTGTCTCGTAATATTCGGTTGATGTTGTGAAAATAAAGTACCATGGCTGTAGTACTGTGTCATGCATGTGTCTTTTTTATGTATTTCTTTTTATGTTTCTGTCTTAGATTTATACCTTACTATAAACCCTTATGAAAAAAACACCTTTTACTACAATAATCATAGTTTAACCACACTGACTTATTTGTAGTAATACTGAGGCTGTACAAATGTTAACTTTATTAAGAAATATGGTTACTAAACTTTTACTATAGTAAAAGCATGGTTCATTTTCATCGCGGTATTTCTGATTTGCAAACATAAGTATAAAATAAGCATAAAATACGTTAAACAATAGTAATACTATAAACTTTAACTATTTTGACTTTAAAATAAGTAGCTTTCATTACACACATTGTTGCACATGAACATCATAACCAGCCGCCTCACAAACGACCTGCGTTTGGTGTGCGTAACTAGGCAACCACGTTGTCGTTCACTTTGCATGACGTCATCGAAGTACGTCCCAGAACGTGCATACTCTTTTGCTACACACTCAAAAGCATAGATATGTATAAAGGCTAGATGGCTCGCCCGCCCTGCTGGCCAATTGAGTGGAACGTCTGCATTTTGGCGGCCATCTTAGGACAGGGCGCTCGCTCACTCCTAGCATTGAGTTTTAATGATGCAGGTACTTTTAAATGACCATAACTTGCTTAATTTTTTACCGATTTTCAAACGGTTTGGTTTATTATAAACGTCAAAGATGTAACTATGACACTGCATACCTATACTAAAAATATATAAAAAAATCATGAAACATGTCAAAGCATCCAGTATTATAGCCACGTTAATAACGTTTGTAAAAAACCAAACCGTTTGAAAATCGGTAGAAAATTGAGCAAGTTATGGTCATTTAAAAGTACCTTCACCATTAAACTCAATGCTACGAGTGAGCGAGCGTCCTGTCCTAAGATGGCCGCCAGGTGATGCCATTAGGGACTCAGCGGTAAGCCATCTAGCCTTTATACATATCTATGCTCAAAAGTACGTACATTTTCCTCACAAAAACAGTACATACTTTTAGGTCGTAGTATAAGTAGGCGAATTGGGACCCAGCATTCGTTTGTCATTGGTCACGTGATTTCAACGTTAACAACACAAGCTTCGAATCAAAGCTTCATCTGACACGCCCACTTTTGCTCGACACAAGCTCCGAAGCCTCGCTTCAAACGTAACATCACTAGCGCACAGCGCTATTCTGGTATCTTAGGGGAACTGACAGATGGAGTCTGCTGAGAACACAGACCGTAAACATTTACACGAAAGACGCTTATGGATGGACGACAATATAGATTATAAATCTTAAAAACAAGACAGCGGACCAGACTGATCGATCCACTTTAGAAGTAGGATTGATTTAGACAGCTGTTCATGGTGTTGGAGGGTCATAGTCCAAAAAGGAGAGAGGGAGCGAACAGAGGGGAACATCTGTGAACCCCCAACGGAGAGGAGATCCAGCTGGACATGGCACACCTTCGAAACCAGGTAATGCAGAGAGAAATGGCATTGCTTTCATATTGACACACAACAATTAGTGCTTGTCAGAAGTACAAGAGAGGAAACTCAATAGAACGTTCCATTGCATCACCAGCGCCCAGCAGCAGCCCCACGAATCCGCCATTTTGGAATGAAAGCGAATCGGGAGTCAACTAGAAGTAGTGGCAATATCAGCTACTTTGTAAATCAGACCAGTGATCATTAATCCCTTTTTACAGCTTGTTTTCAGATATTTAGACAAGTCTTCCACTTTTATATAGGCCAATTTTACATAGATACATACCGACATAAACTCATCCACACATAATATTTTGGCTCCATATACATACACATATACACACATATTCACCTTATTCCGCCACGGCCCTTTTTAATTCTTCGCTCTTCCGCTGCTTATATGGCACAGTGCATTCGGTGGTTAGTTTGGTGGTTAGAAGATTGTTTGTAGTTCACTACAACTTTAGCGAAACGACAAATATCGCTACTGCTGTAAATGTTTTAAATTAGGAGCACGGTTAAAACTTCATACGACGCTCGGATAGTCTTATAATGTCCCATCAATCGTCTCGTGGTTAGACGATATGAAACCGCGGTCAAGCCAGCCGCTGTTCGAAAATACATGGTCAAGCCAGCCGCATTTCAAATTAAGCGTGTGCGCCTATTACTATACATACGGTAATTTCAAGAAAAGCAGAAAGAACGCGCTTTTCAGAGCGCTTGGTTTCCTCTCGCTCGCTTTCTCTCGCTCGCTTTCTCTCTCTCTCTCTCTCTCTCTCTCTCTCTCTCTCTCTCTCTCTCTCTCTCTCTCTCTCTCTCTCTCTCTCTCTCTCTCTCTCTCCCTCTCTCTCTCTCTTTGTCTCTTTCTTTCTCTCTCTCTCTGTCTGTCTCTCTTTCTCTTTCTTTCTTTCATTCTTTCTTTCTCTGTTTTTTTCTCTTTCTTTCTCTCTTTCTGTCGTTCTCTCTCTGTCAATTTTCAATTTAAAGAACTTTATTGGCATGATTGTGTCACTTACTATATTGCCAAAGCATTATACATAAAACAAGAAACATACAATAACACAATATTAACAAACATTAAGGTGCAATTAAGCTAAGGTGCTGGGTGATGGATGAAGTACTTCTGCAAAATAAAATAAAATAGAATCAGAGGATATTTGCAATATAAAGTAGACTTTGAAATATAAACATATGAAGTATACAAATGTACATTTATGGAGGCACATGAGAGGTAAAATAAAAGTACTGTACAAGATCAGGGCTGTGGATTATTTCTGATGGTGTGTAACTGATAAATGAATTTAGCAGCAGCTGATGGGTGTCTGTCTTCCCCCAGTAACATCTTCATTTGATCTGAATCTGAAGAGCTATGAAACTCTGCTATGAGTCTGTCTCTCTCTGTCCCTTTCTCTCTGTCTCTCTCTCTCTCGTTCTCTCTCTATCTCTCTTTCTTTCTTTCTGTCTCTCTCTCTTTCTCTCTTTCTTTTTTCTCTTACTTTCTTTTTCTTTCTTTTTCTCTCCTTTTCTCTTTCTTTTTCTCTTTCTTTCTCTCTTTTTGTCTTTCTCTCTTACTCTCTCTCTCTTTCTCTTCCTTTCTTTCTTTCTCTTTTTTTCTCTCTTTCTGTCTTACAGTATAAACACTTAATTTAAATAAAGTATAAAAAAAACTATGATCTGTTTTTGAAGGGGACGTCCCATACAGTATGCATAGCTCATATTTAACCATTTCACTGCATCATTTTCGAAATATATACCATCACTCCACTTCAGAGGACTATAAACACTTCATTTCAAAAGAGTAGAAAAAAATGATGATCTGTTTTTGAAGGGGACGTCCCATACAGTATGCATACCTCATATTTAACCATTTCACTGCACCATTTTGGACATATATACCATCACTCCACTTCAAAGGCCTATAAACACTTCATTTCAAAAGAGTAGAAAAAAGGATGATCTGTTTTTTAAGGGGACGTCCCATACAGTATGCATACCTCATATTTAACCATTTCACTGCACTGTTTTGGACATATATACAATCACTCCACTTCAAAGGCCTATAAACACTTCATTTCAAAAGAGTAGAAAAAAATGATGATCTGTTTTTTAAGGGGACGTCCCATACAGTATGCATACCTCATATTTAACCATTTCACTGCACCATTTTCTAAATATATACCATCACTCCACTTCAGAGGCCTATAAACACTTCATTTCAAAAGAGTAGAAAAAAGGATGATCTGTTTTTTAAGGGGACCTCCCATACAGTATGCATACCTCATATTTAACCATTTCACTGCACTGTTTTGGACATATATACAATCACTCCACTTCAAAGGCCTATAAACACTTCATTTCAAAAGAGTAGAAAAAAATGATGATCTGTTTTTGAAGGGGACGTCCCATACAGTATGCATACCTCATATTTAACCATTTCACTGCACCATTTTGGACATATATACAATCACTCCACTTCAAAGGCCTATAAACACTTCATTTCAAAAGAGTAGAAAAAAATGATGATCTGTTTTTGAAGGGGACATCCCATACAGTATGCATACCTTATATTTAACCATTTCACTGCACCATTTTCGAAATATATACCATCACTCCACTTCAAAGGCCTATAAACACTTCATTTCAAAAGAGTAGAAAAAAAATGATGATCTGTTTTTAAGGGGACATCCCATACAGTATGCATACCTCATATTTAACCATTTCACTGCACCATTTTCGAAATATGTACCATCACTCCACTTCAGAGGCCTATAAACACTTCATTTCAAAAGAGTAGAAAAAAAGGATGATCTGTTTTTGAAGGGGACGTCCCATACAGTATGCATACCTCATATTTAACCATTTCACTGCACCGTTTTGGACATATATACAATCACTCCACTTCAAAGGCCTATAAACACTTCATTTCAAAAGAGTAGAAAAAAGGATGATCTGTTTTTTAAGGGGACGTCCCATACAGTATGCATACCTCATATTTAACCATTTCACTGCACTGTTTTGGACATATATACAATCACTCCACTTCAAAGGCCTATAAACACTTCATTTCAAAAGAGTAGAAAAAAATGATGATCTGTTTTTTAAGGGGACGTCCCATACAGTATGCATACCTCATATTTAACCATTTCACTGCACCATTTTCGAAATATATACCATCACTCCACTTCAGAGACCTATAAACACTTCATTTCAAAAGAGTAGAAAAAAGGATGATCTGTTTTTTAAGGGGACCTCCCATACAGTATGCATACCTCATATTTAACCATTTCACTGCACTGTTTTGGACATATATACAATCACTCCACTTCAAAGGCCTATAAACACTTCATTTCAAAAGAGTAGAAAAAAATGATGATCTGTTTTTGAAGGGGACGTCCCATACAGTATGCATACCTCATATTTAACCATTTCACTGCACCATTTTGGACATATATACCATCACTCCACTTCAAAGGCCTATAAACACTTCATTTCAAAAGAGTAGAAAAAAATGATGATCTGTTTTTTAAGGGGACGTCCCATACAGTATGCATACCTCATATTTAACCATTTCACTGCACCATTTTCGAAATATGTACCATCACTCCACTTCAGAGGCCTATAAACACTTCATTTCAAAAGAGTAGAAAAAAGGATGATCTGTTTTTTAAGGGGACGTCCCATACAGTATGCATACCTCATATTTAACCATTTCACTGCACCATTTTGGACATATATACCATCACTCCACTTCAAAGGCCTATAAACACTTCATTTCAAAAGAGTAGAAAAAAATGATGATCTGTTTTTTAAGGGGACGTCCCATACAGTATGCATACCTCATATTTAACCATTTCACTGCACCATTTTGGACATATATGCCATCACTCCACTTCAAAGGCCTATAAGCACTTCATTTCAAAAGAGTAGAAAAAAAATGATGATCTGTTTTTTAAGGGGACGTCCCATACAGTATGCATACCTCATATTTAACCATTTCACTGCACCATTTTCGAAATATATACCATCACTCCACTTCAGAGGCCTATAAACACTTCATTTCAAAAGAGTAGAAAAAAAGGATGATCTGTTTTTTAAGGGGACGTCCCATACAGTATGCATACCTAATATTTAACCATTTCACTGCACCATTTTGGACATATATACCATCATTCCACTTCAAAAGCCTATAAACACTTCATTTCAAAAGAGTAGAAAAAAAGGATGATCTGTTTTTTAAGGGGACGTCCCTTACAGTATGCATACCAATGGTGCAGTAAAATGATTAAATATGAGGTGTGCATACTGTATGGGACGTCCCCTTCAAAAACAGATCATCCTTTTTTTCTACTCTTTTGAAATGAAGTGTTTATAGGCCTTTGAAGTGGAGTGATGGTATATACAGAATGTCCAAAATGGTGCAGTGAAATGGTTAAATATAAGGTATGCATACTGTATGGGATGTCCCCTTCACAAACAGATCATCCTTTTTTTCTACTCTTTTGAAATGAAGTGTTTATAGGCCTTTGAAGTGGAGTGATGGTATATACAGTATGTCCAAAATGGTGCAGTGAAATGGTTAAATATGAGGTGTGCATACTGTATGGGACGTCCCCTTCAAAAACAGATCATCCTTTTTTTCTACTCTTTGGAAATGAAGTGTTTATAGGCCTTTGAAGTGGAGTGATGGCATATATGTCCAAAATGGTGCAGTGAAATGGTTAAATATGAGGTATGCATACTGTATGGGACGTCCCCTTAAAAAACAGATCATCGGGGGACTTCCGGGAAGATGGCGGCGTGAGAAGTCGTAAAGTTTCTGCTCCGCACATTTCTTACCAATTAACGGCTTATTTAGCACTTATTGAGTGACACAGTTTGAAAATACCACTCGCAAGCCTTAACAGAAAAACATGCCTAGACACAATACTAAAAAAACAAATGAAAATACTGAGGATGCAGGTGATACACAGAGTGTGGACGAGACTGCCGTCTGCAGAGGTGATATTAGGGATCTCCTAGGCGGTATTCGATCCGAGGTAGCTGCGCTCAGAGTTGAGATTTTAGCAGAACTCAAATCATCTATTTCTGCGGTGAAAACTTCACTACTAGAACAAGAAACAAAGCTAAAAGATGTGGAAGACTCTCTTACCGACGTGGATGGTCGTGTTACTGCCCTGGAATCTATGTGTTCAACGCTGTCGAAAGATAATGAAAAGCTGAGGGCCAAAATCGACGATCTGGAGAATCGATCTAGAAGAAATAACGTCCGTGTGATTGGTATTCCCGAGGGATCCGAAGGTACGCATCCCTCTGCATTTATTGAAGAAATGTTACTCGAAGTATTTGGGGACCAGAGTTTTGCCAAGAAACCGGAGGTTGACAGAGCTCATCGCTCCCTAGCCCCACCGCCGAAAGCTAATCAAGCTCCCAGACCGTTCATCGTGCGATTACATCATTATCAGACGAGGGAACTTATTCTTCGTTTGGCACGAGGAAGGGGACAGGTGTTGTACAAAGGATCGCGTATACACTTCTATCCCGATGTCAGCGCTGAAGTCGCAAAGCGGAGAGCAGCTTTTAACCAGGTCAAAGCTCAACTCAGAGGAGCCGGAATTGAATTCGGCTTGCTTTTCCCAGCACGGCTACGGATCAATCATGACGGAACAAGACATTTCTTTGACTGTCCACAACGGGCTTTGGAATTTGTGAAGGGAATTGTCCCCTCATCCGCAAGTAAATAGGAGCGATCATCGCGTCTGAGTCTGTGCCTGTCTGTTCGGCTCGAGTAACCTTTCAAGACACGCTTTACGTTATGCGATGGAAATTGAGGAACTCATTTTAGTTTGAACTGATCCACACCCCTAGTGTCACACTTAAAATGTGTGTTTTTGGTGACAATTTAGTTCATAGGGAGCAGAAACTAGAGCTGGTGAGTTATGGTTCTTAGTATACCAGCGAATGTTTGCTGTTTGAGGGTGTTAATATGTCGTTTGCGACGAGGGTGGGGGGGAGGTGGGGATAATTGCACGGCCTTTTTTCTTTCTATTTTTTTCTTTTTTTTAATATTGTCCGGAGTCAATGTACACACATGGTTTGCTATAACAGATTACATACTATTTTCTTTACTACTTAGAACAACACATTGAAAATATGTCCAAGTTCAAAAATGTTGATATTAATTTTGTAACCTGGAACGTAAAAGGCATGAACAATGTCATTAAAAGAAACAAGATTTTCTCTCACTTACGGCAACTCGGCGCAGACATAGCTTTTTTACAGGAAACCCATATCCTTAACTCAGATGTAATTAAACTAAGACGGAGCTGGGGAGGTCAGGTATTTCACTCGAGTTTTAACGCAAAAGGTAGAGGTACGGCTATCCTCATTAGAAAGGGCATCTCCTTCACTAGTGAAAAGGTTATCAGTGACTCCGCTGGTCGTTTTGTTATTGTTACAGGCCGCTTGCTGGACAAACGAGTAATTTTGGTTAACATTTATGCCCCAAACTTTGATGACAGTAATTTTTTCACCAAGGTCTTTACATCTATTCCACCAGCTGACGATTACGCATTAATAATAGGTGGAGACTTCAATTGTGTTTTAAACACGTCACTGGATAGATCCTCCTCTAAAGCTATACAGCCTTCCAAGGCAGCCACAAATATTAAAAATCTCTGTGATCAATTTGGATTATTAGACCCCTGGAGATTTCTTTTTCCTTCTACCAAAACATTTTCCTTTTTTTCTCCTGTTCATCACTCTTATAGCCGCATTGATTTTTTTTAGTTGAAAAGAGTCTTATGCCCTTTATTTCATCTAGCATGTACCATAGCATTGTCATCTCTGACCACGCCCCCTCCTCTTTTGTGCTGAAATTACCAACTCAACATTCATCTTTTAAACCGTGGAGATTAAATTCGCTACTTCTGGCAGATGAAGGATTCATCACTTACTTAACCAATGAGATTCATATTTACCTGGAGTTAAATGACAAACCCGATATATCTAGGAGTACATTGTGGGAAGCATTAAAAGCATACTTGCGGGGCAAAATTATATCCTTCTCTTCCTATACCAAGAAACAAGAACTCTTAAAGCTTAAGGATATCTCAGAAGCCTTAAACAGGCTTGATGAACAATATGCCATCTCTCCTAGCCCCCCCTTGTATAAAGAAAGATTAAACCTACAATCAAAATATAATTTGTTGTCTACTAAAGAAGAAGAAAAGAGGTTATTAAAAACTCGCCATTCATTTTACGAATTTGGGGACAAAGCCAGTAAATTATTAGCTTTTCAATCTCGCCAATCAATTAATTCAAAAACAATTACCTGTATTAAGACCCCCTCTGGGTCCATGGCATATACTCTAAAGGATATTAATGATAGCTTTGTCCATTTCTACTCCAACCTATATACTTCAGAGTACCCTAATGATTCTGCAACTTTAGAGTCCTTCTTTAATAAAATAAGCTTACCCACTATTAATTCAGAAGCTCACTCTGAATTGGGCAGACCCATAGATGCAGCCGAAATCACAGAAGCTATTGCGGCAATGCAGAGTAATAAAGCTCCGGGGCCCGATGGCTTCCCGATAGAATTTTTTAAGAAGTTTGCAGCTTTACTGGGCCCACTTCTTATGGCAGTTTACAACGAATCTTTTAATAAAGGTACTCTTCCCTTAACGCTTATGCAAGCTTCAATTTCCCTTATCCCTAAAGAAGGCAAAGATCCCACTTTATGCGAATCATACAGACCAATTTCGCTTTTGAATGCAGATTTCAAAATTCTATCGAAAATCCTCGCGCTACGGATAGAATCCATTCTTCCTATTATAATCTCAAATGATCAAACAGGATTTATCCGAGGGCGTAACCCCTTTAATAATTTACGACGCTTATATAATGTAATTTACACAAACTCTCCCCCAGGTAACCATGAAGCAGTGATCTCTCTTGACGCCGAAAAGGCGTTCGATAGAGTGGAGTGGAAATACCTTTTTGCTACACTCAAACAGTTTGGTTTCCCTCCAGACCTTGTCTCATGGGTTAAACTGTTATACACCTCCCCAGTTGCCTCAGTGTGCACAAACAATGTACACTCAGGGTTCTTCTCCTTACAACGGGGCACCCGGCAAGGATGCCCTCTCTCTCCCTTGTTATTCGCTATATCAATTGAACCCCTAGCTGCTGCGCTCCGTCAGTCTTCTAATTTCAAAGGAATTATGCGTTATGGTATAGAGCATAAAATTTCTTTATATGCGGACGATGTCTTGTTATATGTAACAAACCCAACTGCCTCAATACCTGAAATTGTTTCACTCCTAAAAGAGTTTGGCAATTTCTCTGGCTATAAGCTTAACATGAGTAAAAGTGAATATTTCCCAATTACTCCAATCTCCCCTAAAGACTCCTCCTCTATTCCATTTAGAATAGTACATGAAGGCTTTAAATACTTGGGTGTTCAAGTAACAAGATCATTTTATAATTTGTTTAAGGCCAATTTTTGCCCACTTTTGGATAAATGTAAAAAAGATCTTGTTAGATGGTCTTCTCTTCCTTTGTCTTTAGCAGGTCGTACCAACCTAATCAAAATGTCTGTCCTTCCTCGGTTTCTTTATTTATTTTCAAATATCCCTATTTTTATTAGGAAAGCTTTTTTTACTAAATTGGATAGCTTAATTACATCCTTCCTGTGGGAGAATAAAACTCCGCGCATTAGGAAGACTTTTTTACAGAGATTAAAATCCCAAGGAGGGATGGCACTACCTAATTTCTTATTTAATTATTGGGCAAGTAACATTCAGAAAATCATTTATTGGCTATCTGATGTAGATTCTCCGAACACCCCTTTGTGGGTGCGAGGGGAACAATCTTGTACTAATTTTAAACTTAGCTCAATAGTATGCTCTTCACTCCCCCTATTGGTAAAAAATTATATATCCTCTCCTAATCCTGTACTGGCTCACACTCTAAAAATTTGGGTCCAATTTAGAAGACATTTTGGTTTACAATCAGCTTCTATTCTAGGGCCCATTGTATCTAACTGTCTATTCCCTCCATCCTATATGGACTCAGCTTTTTGTCTCTGGGAAGAGAAGGGAATTAGGCATCTGAAAGATCTATATTTGGATAATACTTTTCGTTCTTTTGAAGATCTTAGAAGTCATTTTGCATTACCTAGACCCCACTTTTTTAGATTCCTGCAGATTAGGAGTTTCGTAAAAAAGTTTTTTGTCTCCTTTCCAAGTATACCACCTTCATCTCCTATTGAAACACTGCTTGATCTGAGTCCCCATGGTAGGGGACTCATTTCAAGCATATACTCTATTATAACATCTATAAATCCACAGAACATTGACAATATTCGTAATGCCTGGCAAAGTGAGTTGGGCAAAGAAATTGCAGACGGAGAATGGGAAAATGCTTTAAAACAGGTGCACTCCTCCTCATCTTGTGCTAGGCATGGATTAATTCAATTTAAGGTACTGCACAGGCTCCATTTTACCAACTCCAAACTAGCCAAGATTTACCCCGATGTTAGCCCTGCCTGCAGCAGATGCTCGCAGTCTCCGGCCACATCTGCCCACATGTTCTGGTTGTGTCCTCTTTTAATTGAATTCTGGAAGGGAATTTTTGATTCGTATAATCATATATATAGTATTCAGTTTGATCCGGATCCTTTAATGGCCATTTTTGGAGTTATACCTGAGGGTATTACAGTCAGCAATGACATTTGCTCTGTCATAGCCTTCACCACACTTCTGGCGAGACGTCTAATATTGTTCCATTGGAAAAGGAAAGACCCTCCTACACATAGTAACTGGATAAAGGAAGTAATGTCACACATTCAATTGGAAAAGATCAAATACGCTGTTCGGGGTTCAACACGCAAGTTTCATAGCATATGGTCCCCCTTTATACGATATTTTGAAGGGCTCCCCAGCCTCTAAGGTAGTAACTATTTACCTTAACACTTCCTTCTTTATGCTCCATCTTTCCATACTTGTACACAAGTATTTTTATTTTATTTTATTATTATTTCTTTCTTATTAACTGCCATTAAGCTCACTATCTATGTTATGCATCTACCCATTAATGTGAATATTATGCCTTAACGCTCCTCTTCTCACAAAGCAGTTACCATTTAAATAACTTCAATATGTATTCTGGACTTGTACTCTCAATGTGTGTATATGTTTCTTATGAAGGGTTGTTTTCCCTTTTTTTTTTTTTTTTTTTTTTTTTTTTCTTAAAGTCGTGTGTAAGCGGGGGAAGGGAAGGGTAGGATGTGTTGTTGTTAATGTAATGTAATTGTACCTGTAAAACTTAATAAAAAGTATTTAAAAAAAAAAAAAAAAAAAAAAAAAACAGATCATCATTTTTTTCTACTCTTTTGAAATGAAGTGTTTATAGGCCTTTGAAGTGGAGTGATGGTATATATGTCCAAAATGGTGCAGTGAAATGGTTAAATATGAGGTATGCATACTGTATGGGACCTCCCCTTAAAAAACAGATCATCATTTGTTTCTACTCTTTTGAAATGAAGTGTTTATAGGCCTTTGAAGTGGAGTGATGGTATATACAGTATGTCCAAAATGGTGTAGTGAAATGGTTAAATATTAGGTATGCATACTGTATGGGACGTTCCCTTAAAAAACAGATTATCCTTTTTTTCTACTCTTTTGAAATGAAGTGTTTATAGGCCTCTGAAGTGGAGTGATGGTATATATTTCGAAAATGGTGCAGTGAAATGGTTAAATATGAGGTATGCATACTGTATGGGACGTCCCCTTAAAAAACAGATCATCATTTTTTTTCTACTCTTTTGAAATGAAGTGCTTATAGGCCTTTGAAGTGGAGTGATGGCATATATGTCCAAAATGGTGCAGTGAAATGGTTAAATATGAGGTATGCATACTGTATGGGACGTCCCCTTAAAAAACAGATCATCATTTTTTTCTACTCTTTTGAAATGAAGTGTTTATAGGCCTTTGAAGTGGAGTGATGGTATATATGTCCAAAATGGTGCAGTGAAATGGTTAAATATGAGGTATGCATACTGTATGGGACCTCCCCTTAAAAAACAGATCATCATTTGTTTCTACTCTTTTGAAATGAAGTGTTTATAGGCCTTTGAAGTGGAGTGATGGTATATACAGTATGTCCAAAATGGTGCAGTGAAATGGTTAAATATGAGGTATGCATACTGTATGGGACGTCCCCTTAAAAAACAGATCATCCTTTTTTTCTACTCTTTTGAAATGAAGTGTTTATAGGCCTTTGAAGTGGAGTGATGGTATATATTTCGAAAATGGTGCAGTGAAATGGTTAAATATGAGGTATGCATACTGTATGGGACGTCCCCTTAAAAAACAGATCATCCTTTTTTTCTACTCTTTTGAAATGAAGTGTTTATAGGCCTCTGAAGTGGAGTGATGGTATATATTTCGAAAATGGTGCAGTGAAATGGTTAAATATAAGGTATGCATACTGTATGGGATGTCCCCTTAAAAAACAGATCATCATTTTTTTCTACTCTTTTGAAATGAAGTGTTTATAGGCCTTTGAAGTGGAGTGATGGTATATATGTCCAAAATGGTGCAGTGAAATGGTTAAATATGAGGTATGCATACTGTATGGGACGTCCCCTTAAAAAACAGATCATCATTTTTTTCTACTCTTTTGAAATGAAGTGTTTATAGGCCTTTGAAGTGGAGTGATGGTATATATTTCGAAAATGGTGCAGTGAAATGGTTAAATATAAGGTATGCATACTGTATGGGATGTCCCCTTCAAAAACAGATCATCATTTTTTTCTACTCTTTTGAAATGAAGTGTTTATAGGCTTTTGAAGTGGAATGATGGTATATATGTCCAAAATGGTGCAGTGAAATGGTTAAATATTAGGTATGCATACTGTATGGGACGTCCCCTTAAAAACAGATCATCCTTTTTTCTACTCTTTTGAAATGAAGTGTTTATAGGCCTCTGAAGTGGAGTGATGGTACATATTTCGAAAATGGTGCAGTGAAATGGTTAAATATGAGGTATGCATACTGTATGGGATGTCCCCTTAAAAACAGATCATCAATTTTTTCTACTCTTTTGAAATGAAGTGTTTATAGGCCTTTGAAGTGGAGTGATGGTATATATGTCCAAAATGGTGCAGTGAAATGGTTAAATATGAGGTATGCATACTGTATGGGACGTCCCCTTCAAAAACAGATCATCATTTTTTTCTACTCTTTTGAAATGAAGTGTTTATAGGCCTTTGAAGTGGAGTGATTGTATATATGTCCAAAACAGTGCAGTGAAATGGTTAAATATGAGGTATGCATACTGTATGGGAGGTCCCCTTAAAAAACAGATCATCCTTTTTTCTACTCTTTTGAAATGAAGTGTTTATAGGCCTCTGAAGTGGAGTGATGGTATATATTTCGAAAATGGTGCAGTGAAATGGTTAAATATGAGGTATGCATACTGTATGGGACGTCCCCTTAAAAAACAGATCATCATTTTTTTCTACTCTTTTGAAATGAAGTGTTTATAGGCCTTTGAAGTGGAGTGATTGTATATATGTCCAAAACAGTGCAGTGAAATGGTTAAATATGAGGTATGCATACTGTATGGGACGTCCCCTTAAAAAACAGATCATCCTTTTTTCTACTCTTTTGAAATGAAGTGTTTATAGGCCTTTGAAGTGGAGTGATGGTATATATGTCCAAAATGGTGCAGTGAAATGGTTAAATATGAGGTATGCATACTGTATGGGACGTCCCCTTCAAAAACAGATCATCATTTTTTTCTACTCTTTTGAAATGAAGTGTTTATAGTCCTCTGAAGTGGAGTGATGGTATATATTTCGAAAATGATGCAGTGAAATGGTTAAATATGAGCTATGCATACTGTATGGGACGTCCCCTTCAAAAACAGATCATAGTTTTTTTTATACTTTATTTAAATTAAGTGTTTATACTGTAAGACAGAAAGAGAGAAAAAAAGAGAAAGAAAGAAAGGAAGAGAAAGAGAGAGAGAGTAAGAGAGAAAGACAAAAAGAGAGAAAGAAAGAGAAAAAGAAAGAGAAAAGGAGAGAAAAAAGAAAGAAAAAGAAAGTAAGAGAAAAAAGAAAGAGAGAAAGAGAGAGAGACAGAAAGAAAGAAAGAGAGATAGAGAGAGAACGAGAGAGAGAGAGACAGAGAGAAAGGGACAGAGAGAGACAAAATCTCAAAGCTCATAGCAGAGTTTCATAGCTCTTCAGATTCAGATCAAATGAAGATGTTACTGGGGGAAGACAGACACCCATCAGCTGCTGCTAAATTCATTTATCAGTTACACACCATCAGAAATAATCCACAGCCCTGATCTTGTACAGTACTTTTATTTTACCTCTCATGTGCCTCCATAAATGTACATTTGTATACTTCATATGTTTATATTTCAAAGTCTACTTTATATTGCAAATATCCTCTGATTCTATTTTATTTTATTTTGCAGAAGTACTTCATCCATCACCCAGCACCTTAGCTTAATTGCACCTTAATGTTTGTTAATATTGTGTTACTGTATGTTTCTTGTTTTATGTATAATGCTTTGGCAATATAGTAAGTGACACAATCATGCCAATAAAGTTCTTTAAATTGAAAATTGACAGAGAGAGAACGACAGAAAGAGAGAAAGAAAGAGAAAAAAACAGAGAAAGAAAGAATGAAAGAAAGAAAGAGAAAGAGAGACAGACAGAGAGAGAGAGAAAGAAAGAAAGAAAGAGACAGAGAGAGAGAGAGAGAGAGAGAGAGAGAGAGAGAGAGAGAGAGAGAGAGAGGAGAGAGAGAGAGAGAGAGAGAGAGAGAGAGAGAGAGAGAGAGAGAGAGAGAGAAAGCGAGCGAGAGGAAACCAAGCGCTCTGAAAAGCGCATTCTTTCTGCTTTTCTTGAAATTACCGTATGTATAGTAATAGGCGCACACGCTTAATTTGAAATGCGGCTGGCTTGACCATGTATTTTCGAACAGCGGCTGGCTTGACCGCGGTGATATGAAGCAGCCGCGGCAAGTAACCTATTGGACATATTTAATTACCTCGTCCTGTCAGAAGGAGCAGCATTGTAAACGTTTAATATAACTGCACAACATCTGATCATTGTAAATGTTTACTATAACTGCACAACATCTGATCACATTGTAAAGGTTTAATATAACTGCACAACATCTGATCATTGTAAAGGTTTAATATAACTGCATGGCAGGTAACATCTTATCACATTGTAAAGGTTTAATGTCACTGCATGACATCTGATCACATATGAAGGTTTAATGTAACTTTACAACAGGTAACATCAGGTCACATTGTAAAGGTTTATAAAAATAACTATGGACTAAGAAACAGCTAACTTTTCAGCAAGACCACCCTGCAATAAATTACACAGCTTTATCAGAGTCATCAGGAGCTGATCCCAAGTGTTTATCTGGAAGCTGTTTGTGTATGTACTGGTAAAGTGCTTGGCGACTGTGTAATGCATGCAATATCAACCCTTTGTAAAGCTGACAAAGATGGTTGTTTCTCAGCAGAGTTATGTAAATTTGTGCCAGCTCAACACATTGGAGCAGTTTCTCGGACAGGGTTTACAGCAGTGGTTCTCAAACTTTTTTGGCTGAAGTACCCCTTTTTATGATTTTTTCAAGCCAAGTACCCCTTAAACAGACAACAACATTTAGCTTTAAAATACAGTGAAATGAGGGTGAGATAGTTATTATATCTGATGCCCCAGAGCAGGTTTATTGCTTATTAGTATTCATCACGAAACTTGTGGTATTTTTGAGGCTCTGGTTTGTTTTTTTCTTTTTAGCATCCTCTTTTAAGAAGCCACCTCTCCTAACTTAAATTATTTTGCGCAGACCCTGCTCCTGATTCTGGATTCAGGTCTCAATAAATACTGTTAATGATCTTAGTACTGAACATATATTAATTAGCAAACGGGTTAAACTTACAGCAGTAAGCAGTAACAATATAGCAAAGTATAAACTGCAAGCTACAAGTTGAATATGGCAGTATTGAAGATTAGTCTGCTGGCCTCTGCAACTGCAGCTGGTTAACGGTGTCAGGTTACAAATGAGTTCGCGTCAGTCGAAGCACCGCGATGCGCTATTATCAGATTTGCAAGCATGCAATTAAACATACATTTGAACAAATATGCCATAAAGATATATTTAAACAGATTATATATATAGATATATATATATATATAGATATATATTATACGCACAGCAACACCACAAAAGAAAGTAAACTTTAAGTATGAAAGACTCAGTGTATCTCCGTTGCTGAGGCTGCTGAACTGAAACCTTAGCGCATGCGGCAGGTAAGATTAACAGGTTGAACTCGCACATGCATTTTGTACAATGTGCTTTAAATTTATGATTTTTTAAATGCATTTTTGTGTAGTCCTATGTCACATGAAAATACTATCATCATGATTTACAGATTTTATTTATTTATTCCTAAATGTCAGTTTCCACTCTCTCACGTACCCCCTGCAGTACCCCTGCAGTACCCCTAGGGGTATGCGTACCCCCTTTGGAGAACCACTGGTTTACAGGACTAGGCCTTAATTATATTAGGACATTTTAGTTTTTACAAACAAACCTTACAAAAAAACAAGACTGGTGCACATCTTGTGACAAAACAATGGCAGTCATAAATGTTGAGGTATGTCAGTAAAAGGTATTTTTAAATTATTGTAGCTCAAATATGAATTTTAGCCTGGGACCAGCATAAGCCCTGGCGTAGGTTCCGCATCGGTTTTCATTTATACTTGTGGGTCGCCGTCCGCGTCGCCGTGCAAACACACGCGAAACCGCTGGTTGGCAGTAATCACGCGTGTAACCACAGTAGCAGCAGAAGTTGTCACAGAAGAAGAAGCTAAGCAAGTTAACCCACAAACGAAGAAGAAACAGCAACTTGTTGTGTATAATTTGAGAAGACCAGCAATGATGGTAGTAAATAAACAGCGACTTTTGATGCAGTTTGAGATAAATCACTCCTCAACTTGGCTCATCTTTGTTTTCACAGTCACAAACGGAAATACCTATGACGCAGTTTTTTTTACCTGACGGGAGGGGTTCTGGTGGACCAATCACAGCGCTTGCGGTCCGCGTAGATCTGACGCGCTGTTAAACATTTTGTGAGGTGCGCGTCAGGCTACGCAGAGCTACGCACAGGCTACGGATAGCCTACGGCGTAGGACCTACGCACGACTATAAATCGCCCTTTATCCGCCATATTTGCAGGATCGCGTCCTATCCCGCTGTATTTGAGTTAGTGTGTTGGAGGTTGTTTTTGTATTTTCTGTCGAGATTTTAATAAACTTTGATATGTTTGTTCAGTACTGCTCGATCAAGAACTGCCACAGCAGGTCACACGATCGTTCAGGGAGGAAACTGAACAACGGAATACGTTTTTTTCAGCTTTTATTCGGGGGAAGCCGGTGGAGGAGCTGACGAAAATACGCCGGATCGCGTGGTTTGCCTGCCGCAATCAGGAGAAAAACTTTTACTTTTCAAAAAAAAAAATCCCTGCATCAGCGAGAGTGTGTTCGCTGCATTTTCAGTCATACAGTAATTTGTGATTAATAAAAGCAGAACCACTTAAATTGTCTTGTTTTTATGCTAACACTGTCAAACTAACTTGTAAATGTAAATTATGTAACGTTATTTATTCATTTCTAAACAACCTAACCACATATGAGTTATAAAAATAAATCTTTAGACAATTTTGACGATTATAACAAATATTTTTGATTAAATGCAACTGCTCAAACCCACTGCTTGTGACTCTTTAAAATAACATAACGTTAGCTAAATATTTGGCCAAGTTATTAAAACAAACAAAATGCTAAGAACAGAAGTGCCATCTCATGAACATGTGTTGATTCATTGCACAGAATACAACGGATATTTTTTTTTATAGAATCATTAAGATACGTAGGTATTAAGTAAATGGCATATTTCTTTTAGCTGGTTTGCCAACCGTCATAAAACTCCGAAAGAAGAATGTCATTTTACTATGAGCTTGAAGGGATTTATAGCTCTTAAACTCCTGCATGCACTCAATCCAAAAACAAGGTAATAATAACTGATATGTGAGCGGAGGCAGTGCGTCTGGATCACTGATCTATATAAATGACTGGATTGCGCATGACGTCACACTTGTGAAGCCACCGCGCCGCCATGTTGGTATACCCAAACGTTCTATTAAATCAATGGACGTTATCAGATTTTAATGATAAAAGATCACTTTACTCGTCTTCGTTTTTATATGTGAAGTTACCCTGTACATTATTACAACACAAACGTCCAAAGCATGTAAATAGTTACTTACTGACGTGTACATTTTGCGTTTTAATCAGTTTTTCTTTATTACAGTATCAGATCAGCAGACAGACCGCAGCATATTTAGTATTAATGACAATAAACGTGCTCATTCTGAAATCTAAATAAATAATCATACTTTGTACCGTATGTGCAAGCAAAAATTTGCTAGTTTTGTAATAATGTTATCTAAACTTACAAGTTACCTAAACTTATTTAGAGAAATAACGCTGACCGTCACAGTGTAGCTGAATGTCAAACAAAACTTTATTTATACCTGTGTCATTAACAAATGCAACAGACACACTCACCTTAACGTTTTTTTATAAATCCATTATCCTGCCCGATTAAAAGATAAACATTGCAAATAACACCAGAATTATCAAATAATTAACGTACACATATCCTAAAAATTAACCTTGTGTAACTGATACGCTGTAAAGCGGGTAAATTTTGATCATGATTTTGAATGGAAGTCAATGACGCCCTCTGCCGGTTGGGTAAACCAAGATGGCGGCTCGAACTCTGTGCTGGCGTCACCTCACGCAGTTACGTCAAGCGTTCTATGCGCAATCCAGTCATTTATATAGATCAGTGGTCTGGATACGTAATCCAGCCATGGGCTGCTAAATCATATGGATCTGTTGTTTATTTGTCCAAATAAAGTTTTTTGGCAGTAGCACTTAGTTTCTCCCGATAGGGTCCCTTCTCTTTTTCTTTCAAACTCTTCAATTTTTTCGGTTCATCTTCAAGTTTACCTAGTTTTAGCTTAACACACCCACAATTAAATGGCATAGCGGTCAGTGGTGCCTCTAAACATGGTGCCCACGTCCCATAATGCAACACTGCGGTGACGTACATTAACATTCCCTATACATCTGAATTGCTCGAAATGGATTAAGTAAAAAAAAAAAAAACACAGCCACTGTCCAAAAGTGGCAATTATACTGTAGGATAACAGACAGAACAATGCATCATGTTCTATAAGATTATAATGTTTGTAGCGGGATCCAGGGGATTAATAGTACAAATATATATTTCATACGGAGTTGGTAACTAATAATAATAGTAAATGTGTAAGTAGCATAAAATAGAATTACATAATAAAGCAAGAAAAAAATACCTCAAATGTATCTATTTAATGATTGGACTCCACAACTGATAACAACAACAAATCAACACATACATACAAGACAATACAGCGTTTCGTGTAGGTGTAGCAAGTGAACAAAATTTTAATTCAAGAAACTTACTATTGCGCTTCTGATTTGGCTGTGAGATTCGCTGAGAATGAATTGAGAATGAATTGGCTGTGAGAATTTTCATTCCAAAATGGCGGCCGCGCTACTGAAGCGCCACCTAGTGACTGATGCCAAAAACGAAGGAGAGTTTCCCCTCTTGTACTTCTATACTCTTTGACGGCAGTCAAACCCGTGACTCCCACCCGTGAACTCGTACTAGATCGATGTACTCCCAGTTCAGAGTCGTGAGTCGTGGTTTTGAAGTTGTGGTTTGAAGTTACAGGTTGCCTGGAACGCAGCATAAAGACATGTGCAGTAAGTGTCTGTAAAGTATAACAAAAATAGAGGGAGGAATATTCGAATAAAATATTACAAATCTGTCTCTATTACTAATGTTTTGTCAAGTTCAATCAAATTTATTTTATTATGTTAGCGGCTTTACAGTGTGCATCATTAATAAAGGACTTTACAGAAAACATTTTAACACAACAGCGTGATATAGAAAGATGAAAAACCAAAAGTGATTTGAATTAAAAAGAGAAAAAAACAATGATATAGACATTTTATAACTTTTACATAATTGTATAAATTATATAACAGACAGAAAAATAGCAAAATAATATAATACAGACTTGAAAAAATATTAAACAAATCAAGAAATATCTTCTGCCACCAGTAGTCGATAATCAGTGTGATGCCTGATATGAGAAAGAAACCATTTAAAAAAAGCATTTAAAGTGACACAAACCATAAAAATACAGTGTTTAAAAAAAAGAACAGGAAACTGAAAAGAGGAAAAATTAGGTCTGATATTATCTGCTTGTAATATTAAACTAATCAGAAGGTTGAACCAAAAACAAACAAACACTGGCTCATCATACTTTCTTACACAAACGCTCTGATTTGTTACAAAGCTCATCAATCTGAAAAGTGCTGTGTCCCCGATTGGCAAGCTTACCAGTACTTTGTGATTGGCATGAATACCTCTAACGTCAGCCGGAAATGTTACGCTCCTTACCATGTTTGTAAGATTAGCTCACAATGCAATACTGACAGGAGTTAATATCGTCTTTACCACCTTATCAATACAAGCCGAATCTGATCCAGAAAATGGAAATGACCAAGCTGATTGATCAACTTTGCCAGGACATAACAGATTGGTAAGGTAAGGATTACTAAAACATTAAAACCATGTCTGCATTTGTGATCGTAGAAACAATCTGCACTGCTCAAAATTTGCGTTTGAATCATGGTTTAGTCATTTGGATTTGTACCTTTTGCGTATCCTTAACTTACTAATACACACTTACACACCAAAGGAAATG
This sequence comes from Paramisgurnus dabryanus, assembly GCF_030506205.2. Taxonomy (NCBI): domain Eukaryota; kingdom Metazoa; phylum Chordata; class Actinopteri; order Cypriniformes; family Cobitidae; genus Paramisgurnus; species Paramisgurnus dabryanus. The sequence continues at coordinate 17,516,889 of NC_133343.1, read as the reverse complement.
TTAAATCGTGAATCAGATCATAGGTGCTCTTCAAGTCTGGAAGCTATTTAAAACCATACAAATAGTGACAGAACTGAGGTAGATCTGTAACATCTGATTTTATGAGGTCCGTAAACTTTAGTTACCACGAAGAGTAGGAAACATCAGTGATGTTAATGTTTGATTGTCTTTTGAAGAATGTGCAATAAAATACTAATGACTGCTGAAATTAGAATAAAATCTGATGCCTGTTAAGGGAGGTCTTCTCTCCTGAACTTTAAGTCAAAAGTGGTTGTTACTTTGCTGTATAAAAGTGCTGCACATATCGAACAAGGCAGCTGAAACTCTAAATCAGGGGTGGGGAACCCTGGTCCTGGAAGGCCATTGTCCTGCAGAGTTTACTTCCAACCCTAATTAAACACACATGAAAAATCTAATTAAAGTCTTCAGGATCACTTGGAAATAAAATGCAGGTGTGTTTGATTAGGGTTGGAATTAAACTCTGCAGGACAGTGACCCTCCAGGACCCAGGGTTCCCCACTCCTGCTCTAAATGTTTTCCTATTGCAGACAGTCAGCAGAACAAAAGCAGAGCCAAAAAAAAAAAAAGATCAAAACATTGCAGAATTTCCAGCTGTTCTCTAGGGATTCTCATCAACTCTGAAGCAGCAGAAAAGGAGCGAATGTGTGGTAGAACATTCTGTACTTGATGCCTGGTTAAAGGAGCCAAAACATAAAAGTCCACTGGTTATTTTAGAAATTTACTCATAAAAGTCCACCACTTATTTTAGGAATTCACTTCTGGGATTAGATATTTATAATTTCTAATTATTTTTGGTATGTGTTCTTTTAGAAGTCCCGTCTAAACCCTGAGGAATACTTCACTAAATTGGAACGAATTGGTAAAGGGTCTTTCGGAGAGGTCTACAAGGGCATAAACAACGGCACAAAGGAGGTGGTGGCCATTAAGATTATTGACTTGGAGGAGGCTGAGGATGAGATTGAGGATATCCAACAGGAGATCACTGTGCTCAGCCAGTGTGACAGTTCTTATGTTACAAAATACTACGGCTCTTTCCTGACGGTCTGTGGAGATTTTTAAAGTTTACTTAAAAGCTTTAACCGTTTTTTCCCCATTTCAAGAGAATTCATAAAAGTGTCAATTGATCATGGACATGTTATTTTCTGGTTTGTTTGTGGTTCTCAGGGAACTAAATTATGGATCATCATGGAATATTTGGGAGGTGGTTCAGCTCTGGATTTGGTAAGTTGGTCAATTAAGATGGAAATGTGTTGTTTTGCAGTCTGTTTTTCATTGTTACATTTACAATTTTCTGCTTTGTAGAAGACCCAGGTACAATTTCTGACATGACTCTATTATGTTTGTGAACAGCTGAAGCCAGGGCCTCTAGAGGAGGCTTATATTGCCACTATCCTCAGAGAGATACTGAAAGGACTCGACTACCTCCATTCAGAGAGGAAGATTCACAGAGATATCAAAGGTCAGCATTTAAAACTTTCTTGAACTTTATGTGAGTTTTGTTCATTACTAAAGATTTTAGTGTCCCTATATCAATAACCTCATACAACCTGGCTTACAGCCGCCAATGTTTTACTATCTGAACACGGAGAAGTGAAGCTGGCAGACTTCGGTGTGGCCGGCCAGTTGACAGACACGCAGATTAAGAGGAACACATTTGTGGGAACACCATTTTGGATGGCACCAGAGGTTATCAAGCAGTCTTCCTACGATTTCAAGGTAGAAATACTTCTCGTTATTTACTTAACAGGTGTTTTGTTCAAGTTTCTACGTAAACATCTGCTAGCCAGCGAGGGCCGAAGTGAGGAAAAGTGATGAAAATAAGCTCAATAAAATATTCAGAGACAGACAGATGGTATAAGTGCTGACCCCATTTTCCCCCCTTTTTCTTTCCTTTGTCTCAGGCTGACATCTGGTCTTTGGGTATCACAGCTATTGAACTTGCCAAAGGAGAACCTCCAAACTCTGAACTTCACCCAATGAGAGTCCTGTTCCTCATTCCTAAAAACAATCCTCCCACCCTGGAGGGCTCCTACAGCAAGGCCTTTAAGGATTTTGTTGAAGCTTGTCTCAATAAAGACCCAAGATTTGTTAGTACCTTTGCACACGTTAGAGGTTTAAAGTAACCTTTTATTTATCTTGTTCAGTTTAAGTAATATTCTCAGAAGATGTGTCAGAGCCAGTCACATTTAGGACTCAATCGTTATTATCTGCCACATTTAGGAAAAAGTGAAGTCATCAAAACCATGAAGTAACACAAATGGAAATATAAGATTTATGCGGTTAGAAAAGGATGGTTACGAAAAATAAATAGAAATATAACTGGTTCTTTTAGAGAAATTGATGATAATTAAAGCATGTTTGGTTAAGTTAATAAGCCTTAAATTTGGTTGAAAGTACCCAATACCACTTACAATACTACAATTTCATTCAAACTTAATCAGTTATGCACTTATCAAGAAAGTCATAACTAGGGATCGAAAGATATGGATTTTTTAGTGCTGAAGCCGTTAACGATTTTTGAGCCGATATTTGGAGCCAACACTGCTTTTGCTCACTCAATTTACATCATAAAAATGACACGATGATGCCAAATGTTACAAGTCTCAATTAAAAAAAGTTACATTTATTGAACTTAAAAAAAAACCTATATACAACAAATAGTAAAAACAGGTGAGGGTGCTATGGAACCATGAACTGCACTCTCCACAATGACGAGGAACTATCAGCAAAGGATATTGATTTCTATCAGTTTACTACTACAAATATATAGAGAGATGAGAAATAAAAACTCGCTTTGTGTAGCTATGATCAGCTGTTAGGCCGAGCTTTCGATGTTGTCATGGAAAGGTTGGTTATTTTTAGTCACATGACCTGCAATCGCTTGTGGCTTCCAGCACTCTGCCTGTAAATAATGCCGGAAAAAATCGGCGAACACAGCAGCCACATATCGGCCAATGCCGATACACATAAAACTCGCAAATATCTGCCCGATATATCGGCCGGCCGATATATTGGTCTATCACTAGTCATAACCTCATATTGTTAGCTTTTAGTATAAAGACCTTTATAAAAACTTGATTGACAGAGTGCTTTTCATTTTCGTGCATTGACACACTGTTTGCATCAAACAGAGACCAACAGCCAAAGAGCTACTAAAACACAAATTTATTACCCGCTACACTAAGAAAACTTCATACCTGGCAGAACTGATCGATCGCTATCGCCGCTGGAAGTCAGAGGGCCACGGGGACGAATCAAGTTCTGACGACTCCGACATGTACGTGCACTTCACATTCCTGTTTAAGCAATCAGCGTTCCATGTAAAGTCTGTGTGTAAGTACTTTGTGTTTTTTCCCTTAGGGATGGAGAGGGCGATGACAGACAACAGTGTCCTATGTGGACCTTTCCCACTGTGCGTCCCAGTTCCATAAACAAGTTACAGAGAGGTCACAATCATTCAGATAATAAGGTAAATGTGTATTCCAAAGCAGTCTTGATGCTCCAAAAGTGACACCAAAATAGCACATAAACCATGAAAAGTGCATTTCCAAAGCCACAGAATTGATGTAAGAGACAGTTAAGACTCATTTTAGCTGAGTTAAAACAACTTGGTTTGGAAAGGTGATCAATCATCACACTAAGGGCGCACTCACATTATCCAAACCAAACCATGCCCCAGCGCGATTGTCACCCCTCCCTTCTCCCCCAGGTGCACGCACTCACACTGTACTTTTTATCA
>NC_133343.1:17503129-17505629 GCF_030506205.2 Paramisgurnus dabryanus | reverse complement strand
TCCACCACTGGCCAGCTTTCCTCTGGCATCCATAGGAACTCTGGGGCATGCATCCACCTCTTCTGTTCCATGAATTTGCCTGCACTCAATCCTCTTGAGGAATCATCAGCTGGATTGTCCCTGCTTCTAACGTATCTCCATTGAGACAGCTCAGAGTTGTCCCGAATCAGCGAGACCCTGTTTGCTACATACGTCTTGAATCTTACAGTGTCACTTCTAATGTACTTAAGTACGGTTTGGCTGTCAGTCCAGAAAACAGAGGGCTTTAAGACTAGATGTAGTTCTCTCCTTAGCATTTTGTCCACCTTTACCAACAATGCTGCAGCGGCCAGCTCCAGCCGAGGTACTGTGATGTTCTTTAAAGGAAGGACTCTGGACTTTCCCAGGAGAAAAGTGACATGTACAATGTCCTGCTCATTAGCTTGTCTTATGTAGCTTACTGAGCCATAGCCACTCTCACTGGCATCAGCAAAGTGGTGTAGTTCTGCACATTTTGTTGTTCCATAGCCCTTTGGTTTCAGACAACGTGCAACACTGAAGCTTTTTATTTTTTCTAAACTGTTTATCCCTTCCTTCCACCTGTCTACTATAACTTGGGGCAAAGGTTCATCCCATCCAAAGCCTCTCTGGCAGAGTTCCTGTAACAACTGCTTGGCTGGGAGAATGAGAGGAGCAAGAAAGCCGAGGGGATCAAAAATTGAACTTACAACAGAAAGTATGCCTCTGCGGGTATGTGGCTTTTGGCTTAAATTGATGTTAAACTGGAAATGGTCAGAGTCCACGCACCACTGCAGTCCCAGGGCTCTTTCAATGGGTAGGCTGTCTTTGTCAAGATCCAGTGTTTTGATTTCCTTTGCCCATTTTTCTTTTGGAATGGATGCTAGAACTGCTCGGCTGTTGCTGACCCATTGAGTCAGCTGGAATCCACCTTTGTAGCATAGTGCAGTGAGGTCTTTTACTAGCTGGATGGCATCAGACTCTTTGGCCATGGATTTAACACAATCATCCACATAAAAGTTGTGCCGGATTGTTTCAGCTACATGAGGGGGAAAACAGTTTTCATTGTCATCAGCAGTTTTTCGTAATGCAAAACTTGCACAACTTGGGGAGGACACAGCACCGAATATGTGCACAAGCATACGGTATTCCTTTGGGGTTTGACTAGTGTCAGCCTGTGGCCACCACAGGAAGCGCAAGTAGTCCACACCTGATTTTTCTACTCTAACCTGATGGAACATTGACTTAACGTCAGCCATAATTCCAATGGGTTCTTTGCGGAATCTCCAAATAACTCCGACAAGAGAATTGGTGAGATCAGGACCCTGCAGTAGCTCTGTGTTGAGGGATACACCTCGGTAAGTAGCTGCACAATCAAACACCACTCGCAGTTTCTTCTTTTTGGGGTGGTACACCCCATGGTGTGGTATGTACCATACCTTTCCAGGTGCCTGTGTGAGTTCCTCCTCTGGGACCTCCTCTGCATAATTATTCTCAAAGATGTCATTGATAAATGCAAATATTCCTGCCTGTATTGTTCATCTTTTTTCCTTTTCCTTTTCAGAGTTTGAAGACGCTGCTCTGCAACTTGGCGATTGTTAGGCATGCTGATATCAGCCCTCCTAAAGGGCAACTTCAGATGGTAATGTCCATCTTGTAAGACCGCCTCATTGGCAATCTCTAAAAACCTTCTGTCCTCAATTGACATTTCGGTCCTTTCCTCAGATGCTACCTCACTAAAATCCTGGTTATACTGTGATATCAGAAGCTGTTCTAGACCTACAACTGATATCCTGTTCACAGTCACACTCTCTGCACTGCCATCAGCACTTCTCAGAGGTCCATTTACAACCCACCCTAACGAGGTTCTAACTGCATAGGGGCCCCCACCTTGACTATTAATAACCTCCCATGGTTCTATGCATTTTGGAGCATTTGTGCCAATCAATAGCTCCACCTTTGAACTAATGCTGGGAAGTTTGACTCGACTTAGATATTTCCATTGTGCTAAGTCTTTCTGCTTGGGAATGCTGTTTGTGGTAACTGGCATTTCCTTTTGAGTGAAGAGATCAGGAAGAGGTAGGAAATTGTTGCTGTCCAGTGCTGAAACTTCCATTCCAGAGACAACATGAGTTGGAACAGATTTTTCTTGATTCATTGTGCGTAGAAGAATGTGTGTTTTTCTACCCTTCAGATTGAGCCGAAACATAAGATCCTCAGAGCAAAAGGTGGCAGAGGATCCGGTCCAGGAGGGCGTATACCTGTAGGACTTGGCTGCCCTTTGCTGCCTTGACCTGAACTGGGACAATAGACAGCACACTCTCTTGGTCTCCAGCCCCTATATGACCACATAATTCTGCTGATGTACGACCTATAACATCAGAGGGTACAGTTGCTTTTTTGATGATACCATCTTTGGCCTCAATATGTAGGACACTAGGGTGAGCTTGCTTGCATATTTTACAGCTGAGACGCCTTTTGCAGTCTCTGCTAATGTGGCCTG
>NC_133343.1:17490629-17498129 GCF_030506205.2 Paramisgurnus dabryanus | reverse complement strand
GTCAGGGTGCCCGAAAATAGAAGGGTAGGGGTCCCACAGCAGGAAGCTGAGCTGGGAGCTCAGCTCCACGCCGTGAACTGTAGGCCAACTGTGTGCTTATGAGCTACGATGAATTGGGGTGCAGGCCTCTTAACCTGAGTTTAGACCAACCCCTTGAAGTTCAGATGACCAATCCAAAAGGGTGTTGATAGAGTAGGAAAACTTTGTCTTTGTTTTACCAGACTCATTTGCATAGATGGACTATGCTAAAGATTTTGTTGAATAATAATTTGGATTAATATTTAACAAGTTTGATATCAGTTATGGTAAGATGATGCACATCATTGATCAGGAAAGGAAAAGGGGATTATTAAGAGTGTAAACAAGGTATGGTTTGAAACACACATCAAAATGTAATCTCATGAATGTGAATTATGAGACATGCTAAGATGAACAAAGCATCCCTATAGTGTTACAAGAAAGTGGTTCATTACAGATACAAACATGCAATACAAGGATATATAATATATACAATTTAAACCAATTTATTTTGGTCTTAGCTGTGAGACAGACACATTTTTGTGTCATGGCTGCTTCGTCTCTGCTCACGGTTTGAAGTTTGCTTTGAGGTGTTAATTTGCTTAGATTGGCACAATAAAACAGCCAGAGAGAGAGTCACTAGGTCTGGAAATGTGTGTTATCAGGAGATTAGGATCTTCTGATGAAAGCGTCCGAGCAGACCTGGTGTCAAAACTCATTCTAGGGTCACAGCATGAAACCGTTAACGACCCAGACTGAAGAGACCTCCAGTGGACGTCCACCCAGATGTTACATATTCCCCCCTTCACGACCGTTAAAGTCCAGGGAGACTTTGGCGGGCGATGATCAGGCAGGTCATGAAGTCTGAATGGCAGGTGTATCTTAATTGTCTGTAGCGTTCTGTCAAACAGGCAAAGGGTGATTTGAATGAGATTGGGCTCTGGCTCTGCCTGGGTGTGCTGCCTTCCACGGTTCCATTTGAATGTCCAACAGGAGGACAGCTGTGCACCTGTTCACTGAACTCTTGCATCCCGTTAAATCTTCGTTATGGGATGAAGGCTTGGCTGAGAGTAAGGACGTATCCTATTCCTGCGGAGAGGCACAGTACCGTGTCAGTAGCGGTCCAAGATCAGACAACACAAAGGCTGTCTGTAGCAGGCATCCGAGCGAGTCTCTGGAGGACAGTGTTGAAGTCTTTGACATCAACTAGTTGGGTCCCCCCTTACGCAATCCTCATTTTCAGTTCAGGGTTTACAATGAAGTGGTGGTCCCTGAAGAAAGTTGAGATTTCCACTTTGATGTGGTACTACTCACTGGGAAGGTGATCAAGTACCAGGTCATCGATGTGGAGAATCACATCCTTTGGAGTTTGAATCCACTTTGTCTGGTTGTGCAGACTGATGTGGGTGGTTTGTAGGTTAACGTGTTTGTGTAGGCTGGGGTGTTGAACAGCCATCAGTCACCTACGAGTGTTAGTGGCATCGGCTAGTGGTTTAACCGAAGCGGAACACTGGGAGTCGATCTTCATGGGCTGCAGCCCATAGATGTCATCAGTGTTGTCCTTAAAAATAAAAAGGAATGCTTGGGCTGAGATGGTGAATGTCTTTTGTGCGGCTGCACCTGCGCAGGTTTGATGCAAGATGCAGCTGCTTGTTTGGTGGGGAGGCAGTAAGGAGGCGGTTTGGTCTAGTTGGAACTAGTCCCCCCTTTTCTGTTATGCCTCAATGTTTAGTGTGTTGGTTGTGTTATGATGGACCCATCTGAAGATTGTTTCTTTCTCCTCCCTGTCCATCCTGGTCTGGTATGCAACTGCAGAGATTTTGTCCACAATCTGATGGGGTCCTGTCCAGCGTGGCAGAACTTCCTTCGACAGTCACTGGTGAGTTGTGTGAAGTGGCTGTGCAAAGCTGTTGTACCAAACATCGTCATCCACGTCCAGTTCCTCTCATGATGACTTCCAGTCGTAGTATGACTTCTAGCCCCCAGCCATCTTCTGTAGCTGTTCCCGGGCGGAAGCGAAGGGTTCCAGATGCCTGTGAAGTTCATTGGGATTCTGGTGAGTGGTGTTGGCTGTGATGAGATTGGAATCTCAAGGTTGGTACAACAGGTGTACTGGCAGTGTCATCTGCCGTCCCGTCAATGGTTTGAAGGGAGACACACCAGTAAATTAATTTGGGGTCGATCTGATAGCCATAACAATAAAAGGGGAGTTTCCGATCCCAGTCCATCTGATTTGCTGAGACACATTTCTTTGACATGCTAGCCACAGTCTGCTTGATTCGATGAGGAGGGATGATGCTGATGTGGAGTTGGGCGTGTGCGCCTAGGGGTTTCTTTAATAATTTCAGCGGTGAAATGGGTACCTCTATCTGAGTTGACTCTCAGTGGCAGTTCGAACCTTGCGAAGATGTGGATCATGTGTAGAGGTGCTGTGTTTTGAGCAGTGTCATTGGGTGCTGGGAGGCTCGACCCACTGTGTGAATTGGCAAATGACCATGAGTAAATGTTTGTTGCCCCTCGTCGACCTGGGTAGCAGTTTACCCAGCCTAAAAGTCTTAAAGTCTGACCAAAATTAGCACCTGTTCTTTGCAGTGGTGCTCTGTGGTTTGGGTTAGCCGATTGTAGTTAGCAGCAAACCAGGCATCCTTTGATGCATTTTGCTAAGTCCTGCTGCATCCAGGGCCAGTATGCCACCTGTTTCAGTGGTTTGTACGTGGCTCTTGCAACTTGGTGTCTGGCACATGCTGTGTCATGCATACATCTGTAGGACCCCCCTATGTCAATGAAGAACCACAAGCTTAGGTGAAGTGCGGTCGTCAGGGACATATAAGAGGATGTTGTGTTGTATATGCAGCAGGTGTTCCATGTCATTAAGACATTTAAGGGCTGGTGTAGCAATGAGGTCAGAGTTCATGATAGGGCAGGTGGAGGGGTCTGAGAGGTGGTTGGCATAGCTTGTATGGTGGTGTCGGAGGCATGTAATGCAGCTATGTCACTGTTTGAGATATGTGGAGCCAGTGTAAGTGGCTATGTGATGGGCACTGTGGTGGTGGGCGTGTGTTGGCCGCAGGTCAGTGCAATCACAGTTGGGCGGGTGGGTGGTTTGTTTGTAACAACAGTGAACTTGAACTTTTGGTCTGAGACGATGTTCTCGCGACTGGCTGCTGGGTAATCCATAACTTTGTGACTTGGCAATGTACTTCAGGTGATTTTCTGAGTGAAAAGGTAGAAGTTCTCTCACCTGAGACCAAATTTTTACTTTTTAAAGTCTGTTAAAGGCTCAAAACTATCTAACAAGTCTTTGCCAATGAAAAGAGGATATGTGTCCACTGGTGAGATTTACACAGGGTGTAGAAGTCTCATAGGACCGATGGTCAGGTGGATGGAAAGCACCTGTTGCAGTTTGGCTGTGAGACTGCATATTCAGCATACACCTTTGTGGGTTGAGGGTCAGATCTTGTGCTTCATCTTTGTTCTGGAGTCTTGTGAAAAGCTGGAATGACATCAGCATTAGATCAGCTCCAGTGTTGGCGAGGGTTTACAATCTGACCTTGTGTTTCACGGTGGTTGCTAAATAGAGTCTTTTAGCTACTCCTCTCTCTCATTCAGGTTTCCCAGGGCCTTAGTACCAGGTTTTGTGTGGTAACTGGAAGGCAGTTAAGGCTGGTCTTCAGTGATTCTGTAGGGAAACAGATGTCTAACACAGCACTTTTCTGGTACCTGCTGAATCTGACTGGTTGATGTTTGAAATACAGTTTGTGTGCCAAAGTCTCTGATTTTTGCGATGACTGGATCGATGGTAACGTGATGAGTGGCAGAGATTTAAGTGTTGCTTGCAGGAGGGTTTTCTGGAAAGTTCTTGCTGTATTCCAGTGCTGCTGCTAGTGATAAATAGTTCGGTTCATCCTCGCGGTTCTCCTTGTGAGGCCTCCTTTTGGATTTGACTTCTTCACTACTTTCAAAATCTCTGCTGACTCAGATGTGTATGTGTCGCTTTGCTTTTGTGACAGTTCGGCCTTAGCTTTGTTCACTGTGTGTCGAACCTGGTCCATCTGTTGACTGTTTGGACTTCTCATTCTGACAGGTGCAGGATGGTTTCCATGGACGCTGTCCTCTGGCTGTCTGATGATCTTGGCTGTGAAGTCCTTCGATCCTCTTGGCTCTCTGCTAAAATGTCCTTCACTGTGGCGCTGTTGTTCGCCCTCCAGTGGCCGTTTTTGGTAATTTTCAGAGAAAGAAAGGATGACAGTCTTTTCAGAGGTGGCTTTTGTTTACCGTAGGCTTTATGGACGAAGTCCTGCAGCTGTCTGGTGAGGGTAGGCCATAAATCCTAAGTGTTGCATTACGGTAAAATAAAGCTTTGCAGGGGGAGGATCTTGATGTTTCCTCCATTCTTGGCTCGTTTTGTGAGCTGGAGTAGACTGAAAGTCAGTTGTAGTAGTAGGCCTGTGGAGTTTCATTTCTGCTTTGTTTTAAGTCCATTGCAGCGATTAGTCCTCATCGTGATTCTGGATCTGAAAACTCTTCTATCAAGGCCATTTGCAGCTGCTTATAATCCAGCTTGACACTTTCTGACTGCCGGTCCAGGAAGCTCCTCACCTAACGGCTGGAAGTAATCCATAGCAGATACAGCTGGTCTCTCGTGGTTACATTCAGCAGCGTGTGCACATAAAAGTCAATGTTCTGCAGGTAAGCGTGGATGTCATGTACACCTGCAGTGTTTGGACTAAATGTTGGACTGTTTCTAGCCAGCTTGTCAAGGTCTTTGGGCCACGCCGTGTGTCTGTAGACATTGTTGGGAAAGGTGTTGGCCCCACCCCCCTTGTGTTCTTGTGAGAGGGTTGTGAATGCTGGCTGGCAAAGTTCTTAACAGTGGGCTCTCACCCCCCTCTTTTTCAGCAGGAAACTTTGGTGGGGGAGTGCAGAGACACTGATTGGATGAGAGGAGAATGATGCTTTCTCTCTCAATGGTTCAGCTTGCATTCTGAAACCATATAAAAGTTCTTTTTGGACGGAATCACGTTCGTCCTTAGGTTGGTGATGTTGCTGAACAAGAACTTGAATTTCAGCTTGAGCAGCTTGCAGGTGGTTTTCGTAGGCCTTGGACTTGGCATCACGTTTTTTCTGTTCTGCCTTGGCTTTTACCAGAAGACTTTTGGCCTGCAGGAGCTTTCCCAGCTCCTCTTTGGCTGTCTTTTCCTGCTGCTCTCTGTGCTCTGTGTCTGTGTGGAGTTGTGAGATGGCCTTGTGAAGTTGTCTCGCCTCATTCTTTTTCCTCTTGTGTTCCTCCTCAATCAGCTGCTGCTGATCCTTGGATTCCTGTGTCAGCCGATCTAGACGAGTCTGCGCGTCCTCCTGATTCCTCCAGGCTTCCTTTGCTTGGAGCTTTAGCGTTGCTGCATCCTGTTCCAGGTGGGTGACGTTCCTTTCGTCCCACTTTAGCTGGATGATGAGGTTGTGAGCGATGGCACCTGTGATCCTTGCCATCTCCTTGTGGCTGTAGCTCTGCGTTGAATCACGGGCTATGATCTCGTCCAGGTTGCCATCCCGTTGCTCTCGGTCTCGACGCTGCAGATCGTTGGCAACATTGGGCAGGAGGTCAGATGTCGGATCGTTGAGCCATGCCTCCAGCTGCTCACAGTGGTTGGCAGGGCTGGGTGATCTGGACACGTTGGCGCACTGGTGGGTGACAAAACACAAAGAGCCAATACAAGTCCGCAGAATTTTAACGAGCTAAAATAAATAAATAAAAATATGGGCTATGTGGGTCTAACTGACGTGATCAGCTAGTGGCACAAATAAAAACTATTATCGGGGCCTTGCTTCGGCGGCGCAGATAATTAGTGTGGGTAAAAAGGGAAAAAGTTTAGTGAATGGACGATGTGTTTTAACCTATTGGTCGCTTCAGACATTTGGTTAATCGGTCGCATTACTAATACATTTTCTCATGGTTTGTGCAGATATGGTCTTTCAGCCCAAAAATAAAAATACGATCAAAATAATTAAAGTTAATTAATTATAATGATAAAATAAAATAAAAAGCAAATAGAAGGTGAGAAAGATAAATTGCTGAAAATAAAACAAATAAAATAAAATGGATAAAAATAAAAGAGATTCAAATAAAAATAAACTGAAAAGAAAATAAGACAGCCAAACAGACAAAGTCAGAAGGCTGAGAAATGAAAAGGATGTGAGAGGAAAATAGGGATGAGAAGGGGATCCCTGTTTTAGCTTAGCAGGTTCTCTACCCTAGATTTAATGACAGGGCCTTACAGGGAGAGGGCACTATGAAGTCATGCGAGCTAGGGGAGTGGCTTAGCTAGAGTGGCTGGGCTAGGCCCAACTTGCGAGGGACAGGGGGCTTATCCTATTGCACCAGTTAAAACATAAATGAATTCACTGAGAATGGGACTTATGGGGCTAGATTCTATTCACAGTAAAGAATTAATTCAATTAAAATTTAAAATAAATCAAACTGCATTAAATTTAAATTTAAACTTAATTAAAATACAATCTCTACAATAGAAAAGAAAATAGGAAAGTAAGGAGCGGGAGAGAACAGCAAAAATGAAATAAAATAAATCAAAATAAAATAAAAATTAAATAAAGAAATAATAACTTAATAAAGGCATAGCAATATTAATTATTATTTATAATTTAAGACCATAACATTCAAATGTAGGAAATAAAACTACAAAGTAGTAGAATAACCTAGTTATCAAAGTAAGGTCAAAAATCCCAGTTTGACTCCTGTCATACACTCCCAAAAGAGTTTATGAGAGGACCAAACGAGCTTTCCCCACCAGATGGCGATATTTCGCCCAACAAACAAAGAAAGCGGAAGTCAGGCGTAAAGTGAGAGAGAGAAGGAGAAGTGTTAGACACTCAAGACTGACATCTAGTGTTAGAACTAGGTAGTACGCTTTAAACTGACAAAGATTCGCTTCCATACAATAATTACATCGGCGACCGCTGCGTTGCTAAGACGACGGATGTAATTTGAGCTGTGTTCGTCCGGTGCCAGTTTTGGCTTACGTTACCGGGACACACAATAAATAAAAGTCTAACGGGCTTTCTTCTCCGTTGACATAAGTTACTTGATCAAGGTTTATCTCCTTTAAAATTGAAAAGTCTTACCCTCGGGGCTTACAATTTTAAAAATCCACGTACGTGAATAAAATGAAAACATACAAATAGACAGCTTCTCTAATTGTAAATCATTTCCTGGAGATTTAACAAAAAGGCCTTATCAGATGGGAGTACTCACTCGACCACCGCTTCGCAATTCTAAATAAAGGAATTATCATCTTTATTAGGCGGAATTAGACGGTAATGCAGCGTATCAAAGGGTTTTTAATACGGTTACCTTAAAGGCTGCAGTTAACTATCCATAACAGGGGCGCGAGTCTGTTATGTCCTGAAAATGATACAGGAAATTACATTTTCATTCATACCAATATAAGAACGGACACAGTTATAGCT
>NC_133343.1:17390429-17490429 GCF_030506205.2 Paramisgurnus dabryanus | reverse complement strand
TATATATATACTACCTATACATATTATGGTATAGGTATATATATATATATATATATATTATATGTATATTATATATATATATATATATATATAGTATATATATATATATTATATATATATATATATATATATATATATATATATGTATATATATATATATGTATATGTATATATTATATATATTATATTATATGGTATTATATATATGTATATATATATGTATATATATATGTATATGTATGTATATATATATGTATATGTATATAGTATAGTATATGTGTATATATATATATATATATATATATATATATAGTATATATATATATATATATATATATGTATATATATATATATGTGTGTTATGATATATGTATGTATATAGTATGTATATATATATATGTATATATATGTATGTATATATATGTATGTATATATATGTATGTATATATATGTATGTATATATATGTATGTATATATATGTATGTATGTATATATATGTATATGTATATATATATGTATATGTATGTATGTATATGTATGTATGTATATTGTATATGTATGTATATGTATATGTATGTATGTATGTATGTATATATATATATATATGTATGTATGTATATATAATGTATGTATGTATATGTATGTATATGTATATAGTATTGTATGTATATATGTATGTATATGTATATGTATATATGTATGTATGTGTATATATGTATGTATGTATATGTATATGGGCCATTCTACCGAATTGGTGCAAATTGACACTTCAAAACTTCTTGAAAAAAGTGTGTTTTTTCCTGCAAGCTTTGTAGCCATAAACATAGTAGAACATCTAAGGAACACTAATCTACTGATTGGACACTTTAGTTTCTTAGCATGTTTTTATACAGTTTCGAAATGTTTTCTCTCTCCCAAAATGTGGTCACTACCGAAACACAACAACATTTGATATAAAAAATAGGTTTTTTAATAGCCTATTCTGATTTTCTGTACATTAACCTTCTAAATATATTTTTTATTTTTTTTAAAGACAGTTTCACGGTTATATTGATTGGAAATATAATTTTAACAAAACTATAAGAGTGGTTTATCAAATGAAATGCATTTTGAAAGCAATATTTCTCTGTAATTGCCATACATGCACTGATACAGATTTGAAATTCAAGGATTCATTAGTTTAAATTTTTATCTAACTAAATAAAATTATGTCATCTTTTCTGATAACAAAACCTATTTTATTTTTCTAGAACATTATTTGTTTCGGTCGTGACAGTAATGTTTCGGTAGTGACATCCATATTGGATTGCCTATATTTTGTGTAAAAAAAAAGTAATTAGTTAGTCAAAAATGATTGGCATTATGAAGTCAAAACATACAGCACAAAAAATATCTAAAGCAACACCACATAAAAGCACTTTGCACTGACATTACGCTGAAGAGATGGCGGATAGTTCAGACCTTAAAGGGATGCAAGATAGCCGATTTTTGCGAGTTTTATGTGTATCGTGTATATTTTATGTGTTTATGTGTATATTGGCCAATATGTGGCTGCTGTGTTCACCGACATTATCACTGCCATTATTTACAGACAGAGTGCTGGAAGCCACAAGCGATTGCAGGTTATGCGACTAAAAACAAACAACCTTTCCGTGACAACATTGAAAGTTCAGCCTAACAGCTGATCATATCTGGACAAAGCGGGTTTTTATTTCTATATAATTTTTTATTTATATTTATTTGTAGTAGTAAAGTGCTAGAAATCAATATCCTTTGCTGATAGTTTCTCATCATTGTGGAGAGTGCAGTTCATGGTTCCATAGAACCATCACCTGTTTGTACTATTTGTTAAATATAGTTTTTTAAGTTCAATAAATGTTACTTTTTAAATTGAGACATTTATAATGTAAACTGAGTGAGCAAAAGCAGTATCGGCTCCAAGTATCGGCTCAAGAAAATCGGCAGCCTGTATCGGTATCGGCACAAAAAAAATCCATATGGGTCGATCCCTAAAAAGAACTATACACACAGAACTGTCTTTTAACCATCTTCCTGTGTTTTTCCTGTCTTTTCCTCCATTCTTTTCTGACATTTCTTTGCTCCCTGTCAGATAATTCTTTGATACTTTTCAGCATCCCTTCTTCCATGCATTTCTGATTTCGTTATCTTTCCTTTTTTAAGTATTCTTGGTACCTTTCTGGGTCATCCCTCAATCTTTGTCTGTATTTTCTCAGTCTGTCCGCTCTACTTTCATCTTTCCGTCTAAGCATTTTGGCAATTCCTCTCTCTCTGTAGCTATCGCTACAAATTAACCAAAGATATTTACATTTACATTATTAGTGTGAGCCTGCCCTGTCTACACTTAACAATGACATGCCAATTTACAATGATACTATGTGCTATCTGTTATGTCAATTATATAAAGCAATCAGTCAAAGTCCCGCTAAATTATCGCAGAAAGTTTTCCTAGAGACCAGAGGTAGAATCATATAGCCTTCATTTATCTCAATAATGAGTCAAGCTACTATGAATTACATTTATCTGGCCTATTTCATTTTATCTTAGTTTGTAGTCCTAGTCAAATCACATACAACATTTAAGAAATACGACAAATCATTTCTACTGAAAAAGAATATATGTGCACTTGAAAGTTTCTATTTGTTTATTAAAATAAAGAAACAAGTGTCATTTTGTCACTACCGAAACAATCACGTCACAACCGAAAAGTCAAAACATGTTTCGGTTGTGACTGTTTCGGTAGTGACAATTTAAGCTAACTTTGATCCTACTGCTAAGATGCTAATTAGTACGTAGTAAGCCAGCACAGTTCTCGACATTGAAACATGAGTAAAACCTAAATGACCAGTAGAAAAATTTTAAAAAAATTTATTAATCATTAAAAATGTGTGATCGGTAGTGACATTGATAAATGTCACACACTGATTTCCAAACTTTTGATCACATTTACTTCAAAACCATGGGACTGATCTAATCACCATGCCACCACGAGGGAGTGAGGCACAGACAAAGTTTCTGGTTCAAAATTGAGGGGAGTGGCTTAAAGCAGTATTATATTATTGACCAAACTATGCAATGTTTCGGTAGTGACGTGAAAATGCGGGACAGTGTTTTTTTTACATGATTATTCATGATTTTTACTGAAAATATCCAATAAATATATTTTTGGTTTTAATTTACAAAAGTATTCAAAATGATACTTCTTTTAAAAAATGTAAAAAATTATTAAAAAATTATTTCATATTTTTTTTTCTATGGTGAAATTCAGACCTTGGGGTTTGGGACAACCACCTCTCAATTGAAAGCACCATATAAATGATGATATTTTATATATAAAGCCTGCAGTTACCTCAAATATTACTTTGGGTTTTGATTGCTATTTGCTTATATTTTTTATTATCAAAAAATTTCCTACGTTAATGCTTTTTAAATTAGTTTTTTGGTTCCGGGACAGCAATTTGCACGAATTCGGTAGAATGGCCCATATATGTATGTATGTATATGTATGTATATATATGTATATGTGTATGTATATATGTATGTATATATGTATATATGTATGTATATATGTATGTATGTATATATATATATGTATGTATGTATATATGTATGTATGTATGTATATATGTATGTATGTATGTATATATGTATATGTATATATATATGTATATATATGTGTATATATATGTGTATATATATGTGTATATATATGTGTATATATATATGTGTATATATATGTATGTATATATGTGTATATATATATGTATGTATATATGTGTATATATATGTATGTATATATGTGTATATATATGTATGTATATATGTGTATATATGTGTATGTATATATGTGTATGTATATGTATGTATATATGTGTATGTATGTGTATGTGTATGTATGTGTATGTATGTGTATGTATATATATATGTATATATATATATATGTATATATATATATGTATATATATATGTATATGTATATATGTATATGTATATATGTATATGTATATATGTATATGTATATATGTATATATGTGTATATGTATATATGTATATGTATATATGTATATGTATATGTATATGTTTATATGTATATGTATGTGTATATGTATATGTGTATATGTATGTATATGTGTATATGTATGTATATGTGTATATGTATGTATATGTATATGTATGTATATGTATATGTATGTATATGTATGTGTATGTATATATGTATGTATATGTATATATGTATGTATATGTATGTATATGTGTGTATATGTATGTATATGTGTGTATATGTATGTATATGTGTGTATATGTATGTATATGTGTGTATATGTATGTATATGTGTGTATATGTATGTATATATGTGTATATATATGTATATATATGTATGTATATATGAAGCTACTGCTCCCCTCAACTCAAATCTACGTGCGGCTAGGGGCAGGACAGATGTCATGTCAACAAGATGGCCGCGGTTAGCTACTTCCGGTGTTTGCGATTAAGTCGTATAATTAGACAATTTATAGGTACTCATTAATTGTAGTATTATGCATTTTGTCCAATCTGGATTCTGACTCCCTTCCAAAACCAGTCCGCAGTGCTCACCTTTTTCTGCCAAGGCTTAAACAATGGGATTTTAGCTGCTTCCTTTGTATAATTATGAAATGTTACTATATATGACGGGCTTATCAAGTTCATCATGTGTATTACATAAAATAAAACAAACTACATTATAACAACAGAAAAGCACACATTGTTTTTCCTGGAAAGATTTTCAAATGTAAATTTAGGGTACAAATAACATGGTAAAGCAAAAGAAATATCACAATGAGAAGGAAAATGTTTATATAGTTCAGTTTTATTTGATATCCCTTCAATGTAATAACATAGAGCATACTACATTCAGTGTGTACAGGGAGCAATGCCTCAGCAACATGCTACACAATAAATAGTAACATTAAAGTGGGAGGAAAAAGAAGGGCATCTGTTAGTTTCTCTGAATGAGATGGGAAACTGACGTCTTTGAGTAAACCTTTTTCCTGTGTTTAGCAATCCAGGACGTAAAACTGTTATTCAATCATGTTAATGCCATATACAGGAAAAGAAACAAAATTCCAGTCCCTTCATAAAATTTACAAAAATCGGTGGAGACCATACGCCCACAGTGCATTTCCATTTCTGAATTAAGAAGGAATTTAAACACATAGCTTGCTGGGCTCATGTCGAGATGATAGCTGCAGTCAGTATACAGGTATTGTTGAGTACACAAAGCAACACTGCTTAATATATGGCTGACTTACCTGACTAACTCTGGCCAACCTTTCTATGATAATTCAAGGTCTTTGGCTGTACCCTCTACAGCAGGGGTCGGCAACAGGCGGCCCGCGGGCCAAAAGTGGCCCGCCAGCAATATTTTCTGGCCCGTCGGATTATTTTGAAAAAAAAAAATGTGAATTTTTTTTTTTATCAAATACTACTTTTATTTTACAATAACAGTTTACAAAAATGGCCACGTGTATCATTCCTTCATTTTTTTTTTAAATCAAAACCAAAAAGAAAATAAAGAGAAACGATTTGTTTTTCTATTATTTATTTCCTGAACTAAAATCAAACGCCTTTTTTTCCGAATGTGCGCTCAGATCAAAAATAGAAAAATGAATGAAAACGGGTTCGGACAAATTTTAATTGAACACCTTAGCAGACATATACCAATGAAATAATTTAAAACAGATCAGGTACTAACAGATTACATTTAATTAAGGGTTTTAATAGCAACCATGCTTTCCTGTAGGTCTCATTCGCTTACAGTCCGACTTTTGAATTTGTTCATTATTATTTTTCGCGTATAACACACTGATAAATAATATGTATTAGATAAAAAAAATATTTGCATTAAATGCTGCACAAAACTCTTCCTCTAGCCCAGAGGTCTAGCCCAAAAATGCGTATAATAGCTACGTAATAGTTTAATCTTAACGGGCCGCTGTTTCTCGTTCTCTTTCTCTACCAGCGCATCCGCGATCATAACTATAATAATTGCAAAGGTATGAATTCATGAATCATTTGCAAATTTACCTTGCAAATCATGTCAATGGGTCACGCGTGAAGACATTAAACTCCTTGACATCGCAAATGACTGCAGGCTTTTAGAAACCACAACAAAATATGATACAAAATTAACTCTTTTACTGCAGTAATATTTTAACTAGTTCACTTTTAACGTAGATTTGAAAGGAAACAGTCCTGTGTCACTATTAAAAACATATGGTAAACGGGAGTCTCCATGCCTGGGCGCATAGCTGCAACTCCTTCTTCTCATCGTCTCATTCACTACTCTTTTTTTCTCTTCTGTTCTGTTACTTAACTTGGGGCTCGAGCCCGACCTTAAGGTCCGACCTGCCTTCGAGAACTGCAAGTCAAGTTCGTTTACCGTTAATTATTAAGACTAAATGGGCAGGCAAATTCGTTAAAAAATTAAAGTAATCCGCCAAAATATGGTTTTACATGTCTATTAAAATAAAGCCATTATTAATTTTCCTAACGCATAGTTCTTTGATCTTTGCATCCGTTTAATACGCTATACATTTGGCAAAGGAGCAATTTGTTTGAACAGCAACTCTGCAACCAACAATGGTTTCGGTTTATGCTGGTAAGAAATTTGACTGAGAGGCTTTGTCCTTTTTAATTTATTATTTATATTTCTTTTTTTTTTCTCTGCTGACAGTACAATGTTAATATAATATTTATATTGGCACGAACACAATTTTGGTATAGCATTTATAATTGTTATAGGTTACTTCATCTCTCTCTTTTCTTTAGAGACATTTGAATGTGAGATTCTGGAAACGAGATCTAACGTTAAGTTTTGCGGAACCGTCAGGTCGGGAAATAAAGCAAGTGAACACAAAGTGTATTTTAAGCGGTTTACTGAATAGAATCTTGTGGGAGCTGGACAAAAAAAAACAGTCCAGCGCAGACCTCCATTAACCTTAGGTGTGTATGTGTGTGTCCCGTATAAATATTAATAAAAAAAGAAATAAAGTTCAAAAGTTGGACTGTAAGAGTCTTTCATGAGAGCATAAATGCCTGTAATATGTTACCACTATAGTAGCCTACTTGGTCTGTTTAAAATGTTTTTATTTGTCTAATCCAGTAATTCATTTTTGATCTGAGCACACAATCAGAAAACCCGTGGTGGTTATTTTTTCATTTTTGTTTTTAATTTGAAAAAACGAATGATACACGGATCCATAACCATGTTTTTAGCTACTTTTAATGCTGTCTTTCGTCTTTTAAATAGGAAATAAAGACAATGTTTCTTGACAAAAGATCAGATAGCCTATACTAGGCTAATTCAAAATAAGACACGTAAGTGTGGGAACAGCAGCTGGCCCGCCATCTACTGGCTAAAAAAAATATTGGCCCGCGGCCAAAGTTACTTGCCGACCCCTGCTCTACAGCATGTAGACAATGCAAAAATGAGACAATGGGACAATGCCAAAATGTAAAAAACAAAGCCTTATAAAAACAATCAATAACCCAAAAATAGTCAGAAAGTCCCCCAAATCAGACAAAGTAAACATCGGTTTTAAAGATTATTAAATGAAGCTAATAAACAACAACATTGCTTTCCCAAATGCTTTGGAACTGCTTCTTTATGCTAGTAAGATAAAACGAATAACTCAGTTGGCCCTCAAACAAAACAAGACTGCAAGACATTATAGTGAGATTACACAAATTATTGGTTGTACCAAAATGAGGCTCTGTTTTTGTTACATGTTCACCAATGGGTAATGAAATAACATCTCAATCTATTAAATGGTTAACAAAACAAAACATAAAATGCAGTGTAATTGTTGTTGCAATAAATAATCCTGAATTTAAGATTCAGGAATTCAAGAACAAGTCTTAGGTCATTGCTCCCAACGGAACTTTAGAATTTTGGGGCTGATAAAGCACAGCAAAACCGTTTAGTCATTTCTTTTAGCTTTTTGATAACTTTAACCTTGATGTTCCATAAAACTTTGCCATTACAGCCGTTTCCTCTTCTCTGTAATTAGGTGGCAGAAACTTAATAAAAGACAATATAAAAGAAAACTTTCTATTCTTATATCTGTCAAATATTCAAAATTAGTGATATGAGATGGTGCAACTATGAATTCATTATTTAAAACTTTTGCTTGGTTAATTACTTCTTGTTTAGGCTTGTATTTTAAACAAATACCATTTCAGATTTCAACAAAATCAGTGCTGAGAGACATGCAAAGGATAATTTCTCAAGAACATAAACATCCACTAAATAATGACCTTCAAGATAAGCTTTGACCATTATATGACACAAACCAGAGCTTTGCTGGAAGAGGACAGAACATAATGTGCAAACCAATTCAATTAAATGATATTGCTGCCTCATTGTCGAAACATTTCTATTTCTCTCAGATTTCTTCTTGTATCAACATTTCTTTCCTTTAACCATTCAAAAAGGGGTGGAGTCATTCAAAAATAACTATTCCCAGCTCAACTCCCTGTGGCAGAAAACATGTTCTCTGACCACCATTACTGCTTTTTACTACAGTCTTTCATCTCACTTGCTGCACCAACTGGACTTAATACAGCCCCTCTGTATGTAAACACTCCCATCAGTAGTATTCAGTCACTGTTGTCATAGGACATGATTGAAAAAAAAAGAATTTTTATGGTCTTAGAATTAAGACCATAAAAACCTGAATACAGTAATAACACCCAAGTGTTATTTTAACAAATTCTTTCTGGATTCTTAAAGAAATCACACAAACATAACATTTTCAGTCTAATTTGGTTCTAGTAGAGTTATTTCAGTCTAATGGTTCAAGAAGTAGCAGACACCCATTTAAATTAGGAGATCAGCAATAAAAGAAAAATGAACAAATAGAGTTACAGAGCAACTAAAATTTCAGACCAACTCTTTCGGTCCATGGTTTCAAAAAGCAGCTTAACATCCCAGCAAGCAGAGAGCTAACAGACATCCAAAATCCAGAATCAGTTATGGACAAAGCTGCTTCTCAGAACCACAAAACAAAAAAGACAAAATAGAGTAATAATGTTTGGTCCTGGCAGACAGTGGGCCCAGCCCCCCATCCAGGAGTAAAGTCTGATACACTCAGCTCCCTTCGTTCATCTCTGCTGGGCCTTTGGGTACAAGCAGACTTATGCATCCTGTGGAGCTTGTAGCGCTTTTGATTACCTCTATCCATCTATAGAAACATCACAGTATGTTTTAAGCAGCAAATCAAACTTTCATTCAAATGATTTATTTACTTCGATTATAGAAACAAATTAACTGGTTCTACTGGATTAAGTGTGAATGAATGAATACAGTAGTTGACAACATGAACATAAAATAAAAGACTGTAATAGCTTTACCTTTCAAATGTATACTCACTCTCTGCCCTGAAAAAGTAAACATGAGATTTGAACTGCAGCTTGAAGACATACTCCTTATGGATGTTATCTGATTCCCCTGGGGTGCTGACTGTGTAACCTAGCAACGGCAGACTGGCCAGAGGAAAGTCATCCTAGAACAAATGCCATTCATTAATTATAAATTGTCTGGATGCTTTCAGGATAAACATCAAAAACACAAATGAAAGAGCAACTGTCTCTCTTCTAATACCTGGTGTGTCTTATAGAAGAACATGCAGAAGTTGGTGAAAACGACCCAGAGTTTCTGCCAGCCATTGCTGTTCTTAAATTTCCTCAGGAGGTAGCCAGAAAGCTGGTTCTGAAATGAGGTGCCAATAGGAACTTAGGAATTCAATTGCTACTGTACAACACAATGGCAACATGTAATTTAGAAAAGAACCAAAATAGGAAGGTTTAATAAAAAAGTAAAACTGTTTTAAATACCAAGAAAATGCTAAGGGAGACTGTGCCGATTTGTCAAATCACAAGAAATTTCTTAATTTTAAAGATGAAGTTCATATTGCCCCCAACAGCTTGGCATTACTTGCCAAATCCGTGGTATTTTTGGGACTGTTACTGCGAGAATGATGCTCCACATCCCTGAAGCTGGGTAAAAGGAATGTTTATATAATGGTTTCATGTATTTACATGCAATATATTTGTCATTATTGTATCTAACAGTAATGTTTTCTAAAATTAAGGAGAAATGGCAAAAATGTACTTTAGTGTCCATATTACACACATTGCATGTTAGGATAATAAAAATCAAAGTCAAAATAACAATGTGTAAACTGTTCCAGAAAATAATGTTGAACAGGATTTGCATATTATACTGCTATAAAAATTACTAATAAGGATGTTAAAAATGCAGTATTATCTGTTATTTTAACTAATAAACCTAATAAAACTAATAACTAATTAACTAATAAAACACAAAACAATGTGCCAAAAATGTAAATAGTATCAGACTGTGTGCGTTTAAGTCCTATTTTACGAAATGCTATACACTAAACATGATTTATTGTGTTTTGCTTCTTTAATAACTACACGTTGTTCATTTGTAACATCTCAATGTATCCATCAGTTTGGGCATTCAGAGAATTTTATAAAGGCGCTGGTATAATAAAGGCACCAGTTTAAAACCTATAAATTCATGAGGAACTCAGTATGTCTGAGTTCCTCATGAAGGTATTCACCTTATTTTCCACGACAAGGGCGGCGCCATTGCGCTCATTTTGTCAACGTACTTCCGGCTGCATATGATGAGCAGCTGAGGCAGTGGCTGAAGGCGACGCGTTAAACTTAAAAAGCTCACTCAAGCGCCTTTATGTATGTTTCTTACCAATTTTAACGGACGTGAAGCCGACTGAGGAACACCCTAATCCCAAGGAATGGTTCGACTACGATGTTCCTGTAACTTTAAACCACGCCGGGTGTTGAAAAGGTGGTCAGTTTCAGGTAAGCTATCTTAGCTAAATGTGCTCTTTCGCCTAACGTTAGATTTGTGATGTCCGTTCTACGAATAAACTTAAGATCAGTAACGTTAGTTATAAAATGCAATTATTTTGAATGATTTTTATTGCCCACCTATATTTTTATTTTAGATAAGACAACAATATATTATAGTACATTACATTCTTACAGTAGCTCACGTGATTCCTACAAGTTACCGAGATTTTAGATGCTAGAAGGTCAGTTCATTTCTCATTCAGATATTGATGATAATGACCTATTAAACGACATATTATTTAACACTGAAGTTAAGAGGTTGTGTGTATAATGTTACTGTCTCTTTTTAATGCATCTCTCTCACACACGCTGTTCTGTTTAAGTATGGATGTCATTTATATACTGTATTAATTCTCATGATGCAAGTTTATTTTAAATACTAACATAAAAATGTTTATGGTTATATTATTTTCACAGATGCATTGATGTTTAGTGATGCAATGGACAACTGTGAGGATGATATACAATCAATGTGTTCCTAAACTGTGATGCAGAAACAGAATGGGAGGATCAATCCGTCTCTGAACACAACTACACTTTAAAATCACAACTCAACCTGAAGCAACCTACATCTGATATGGGAAAACAACCTTGCGGTTTCCCGGACAGGGCTTATGCTGGTCCCAGGCTAAAATGCTTATTTGAGCTACAATAATTTAAAAACACCTTGTACTGACATACCTCAACATATATGAGTGCCATTGTTTTGTCACAAGATGTGGTTTGTTTGTAAAAACTAAAATGTCCTAATATAATTAAGGCCTAGTCCTGTAAACCCTGTCCGAGAAACTGCTTCAATGCTACTGCTTCATGTGTTGAGCTGGCACAAATGTACATATCTCTGCTGAGAAACAACCATCTTTGTCAGCTTTACACAGGGTTGAAATTGCATGCATTACACAGTCATTAAGCACGTCACCAGTACATACACCAACATTGTAAATGTTTACTATAACTGCACAACATCTGATTACATTGTAAAGGTTTAATATAACTGCACAACATCTGATCATTGTAAAGGTTTAATATAACTGCATGGCAGGTAACATCTTATCACATTGTAAAGGTTTAATATCACTGCATGACATCTGATCACATATGAAGATTTAATGTAACTTTACAACAGGTTACAGGTAACATCAGGTCACATTGTAAAGGTTTATAAAAATAACTATGGACTAAGAAACAGCTAACTTTTCAGCAAGACCACCCTGCAATAAATTACACAGCTTTATCAGAGTCATCAGGAGCTGATCCCAAGTGTTTATCTGGAAGCTGTTTGTGTATGTACTGGTAAAGTGCTTGGCGACTGTGTAATGCATGCAATATCAACCCTTTGTAAAGCTGACAAAGATGGTTGTTTCTCAGCAGAGTTATGCACATTTGTGCCAGCTCAACACATTGGAGCAGTTTCTCGGACAGGGTTTACAGGACTAGGCCTTAATTATATTAGGACATTTTAGTTTTTACAAACAAACCTTACAAAAAAACAAGACTGGTGCACATCTTGTGACAAAACAATGGCAGTCATAAATGTTGAGGTATGTCAGTAAAAGGTATTTTTAAATTATTGTAGCTCAAATATGAATTTTAGCCTGGGACCAGCATAAGCCCTGTCCGGGAAACCGCAAGGTTGTTTTCCCATATCAGATGTAGGTTGCTTCAGGTTGAGTTGTGATTTTAAAGTGTAGTTGTGGTCAGAGACGATTTGATCCACCCATTGTGTTTCTGCATCACAGTTTAGGAACATGTTGATTGTATCATCCTTACAGTTGTCCACTGCATCAACATCAATGCATCTGTGAAAATAATATAACCATAAACATTTTTTATGTTAGTATTTAAAAGAAACTTGCATCATGAGAATTAATATATAATGGCACCTATACTTAAACAGAACAGTGTGTAAGAGAGAGATGCATTAAAAAGAGACAGTAACATTATACACACAACCTCTAACTTCAGTGTTAAAATAATATGTCGTTTAATAGGTCATTATCAATATCTGAATGAGAAATGAACTGACCTTCTATCTAGCATCTGAAATCTCGGTAACTTGTAGGAATCACGTAAGCTACTGTAAAAATGTAATGTACTATAATATCTCGTTGTACTATCGTAAATATAAAAATATAGGTGGGCAATTAAAATCATTCAAAATCGTTGCATTTTATAAACTAACGTTACTGATCTTAAGTGTATTTGTCACAGGGTAAGCCTGCGACTGTGCCTGGACTACGCACACACATACACATGCACGTTATGCACATACACCGGTGTCATGTATAGCAGGCTTTTAGCCGACATATATTTATGTATGCATGGACTTATGTAACATTCTATGTCACTGTGTGGTAAGCTGGTTGTATAATGTCCTGTATGTAGTTTTATCTGAGTTATATGGAAACTAGTAAATATAACACGAATGCATATAATGACAGCATAATAGAATTGTTTTCGCATGTACTGAAATAAATCACAATCGCGAGTATTGGATTTAAATATTTTATTGAATACAGCGTAAGAGATACAGTTTCTGCTTACCACATTTGATGAGTCGTTTTGCCAAACCTGTTCAGTCAGACATGCAATCTATTTATAGGTATTTGTGTCTTCACTGTCTTGTGGCGCATGTTAGTGACGTCACTGGAAGAGTTTATTTTCATAGTTGTAAGACAGAAAGGCTTCTCCAGTTATTTGTTTTCATTACATATGTATTGTGTTTATTTGTAGAGATGATTTGTTTTTTTTGTGCATGTATGTTTATTTGTATTTAGTTGTTGTTTTGTTATTGTATTACAGATTCCTGTGAGGTATGTGAAAACTTGTACCCCCCCACGTGGTATGTTCCAAAGTAGGAGGAGTGAAGCCTATAAAAGGACTCCAGAAGGGTAGTAAAGGAAGATAAGGTGGAAGCGTCTTTGGGGAAGTGCAGTTTTTGCACATACAGGTCAGGTTATATTTATTGATATAAATTATTTTTGACTTTATGTTTGTGCAGTTTACATTTTGCTGTATCTAAGTATTTTTTGTTTGTTTGTTTTTTTTATGATATATTTATTCCCACCAATTCTGAGGGACTGTCACCATACACCTTAATAAAAACACTGTTAAACAAGACCAGCTGTTTCCTCTGTCCATTGGAACCTCTTACCGCGCAAGGCGTACCTAACAGTTGGTGTCAGAAGTGAAGCTTCATAACAGCTGAAGCCAGCAGTAAAGGAAACCTAACAGTTAGTGTCATACAGTGGTTAAAGTGACAGTGACGCAAAATGCCACCGAAGACCAGGGGTCAAGTGACTACAGAGGTGGAAACGGAAGGAGATCAAGGTGCAGTGGGTGGCACTGCAGAAGTTATCCAACCTGCTAAGGTCCCAACCAACACAAGTGATGCAGCTGTGACAGCCCTGGCAGGGATGTTTCAGTCCTTCCTGCAGTACCAGAAGGAAATGGACGAAAGGCAGGAGAAAGAATCTGCACGACGGGAGCAGCAATACAAGGTCCTCAATCATCAGGTCACACAGATTCAGATGGACGTGGAGCGTACCAGGCATAAAGCTACCGATTTAGATCAGCCAGGTACACGGGTGCTGAATCATGTGCCTTCGTTGCCAAAACTACAAGACAGTGATGATGTAGAACATTTTGTGACTACGTTTGAGAGATTGGCAGAGATATACAGATGGCCAAAGGAGGACTGGGCGGTTCATCTAATTCCCTTGCTCTCTGGAAAAGCGAGAAGCGCTTTTGTCGCCATGGCGCCTGCCTTTACCTCTGACTATACAAGAGTAAAAGAGGTGATTCTCAAGAAATATGAGATTAATCCAGAAATTTATAGATTGAGATTTCGTTCATTAAACACAGCTGCTGATGAGTCCCCAACAGAGTTGTACATTCGCTTAAAAGACTTGTTCTCAAAGTGGGTTCAGTTCGATGTCAGTAGCAAAACCGAGATGATGGAAACCTTGGTGTTGGAGCAGTATATGAGAGTGCTGTATCCGGAGGTGAGGACCTGGGTGAAGGAGAGAAATCCCACCACTGCAGGAGAAGCAGCTGACATAGTAAAGTCCTATATAGCAGCACGGAAGGGATCTTCTGAGACCTTTCGGTACTCTGGGATCTTTCCAGCGGTGAGAGGTAAGTCTGTGGGGTCAGGGGGTAGTTCGTTCTCTCAAAGTCAAGCCCAAAGTTTTAAAGTCACTCACCCGAAGCCTTCACTACCAGTAGTCACAGGTCAGATATTGCCTAGAGGCGATATAGTATGTTATAATTGTGGAGAGGTGGGACATACTAGTCCACATTGCCCTTTGAGAAAACCCAAATCTGCCAGTTTGTGTTATGTTCCCCAATCTAGCCCTAAGGTAGTTGTAAAACCAGATAAGGAGCCCACTATTTCAGTGTTGTTGAATGGTAAGCCGTTGACGGCATTGGTAGACACAGGGTGTACACATACTTTAGTGCAGTCACAGTATATAGCCAGAGAGTCATGGACTGAGGAGACTATAACGGTTTGTTGTGTGCATGGAGATGCACACAACAAAAATTGTTTACAGATATAGAATGTGGTTATAACTTAAGAAGAACTTTAGATATGAGACAACATCATGCTCGGACTGAGCTTAAAAGAATGTGTATTTCAATCCGTGGAGTGATATTGTGGAATACTTTGAACAACCAGATAAAAGACAGTGTTCATATATTTCAATTTAAAAAAAGGTTTAAAAAATTTATTTTCGCTAAGTATATAAGAGAGGGGTGAGTTGGAAAACTGCTACTGCCTGATTTTGATTTTTGTTTTTCTCTTTATTTTTTGATGTATTTTTTTTGTGTGTGTTTATTTTAAAAGCTGTGTTTTTGATTTTAAATTGTTTGATGTGAGCTTTAGGTACTGTGATGTTTGGGGATAGGTTTTTGATAAGCCTAGGGCTTCTACCTATCCCTTTTCGAATGAGGTGAGCTAATGTAAATTACTTTTTTGTTGTAATTTGCTTTCTCAATTCGAAAAAAAAAAAGTCACAATTGCCTACCGCTGAAGTGTATTTGGAGGTTAACAAGCAGTCATTTTTGATGAATGTAGGTATTACCACAAAACTGCCCTATCCTGTGTTACTAGGGACTGATATGCCCATATTACCAGATTTCGTTCAGCAGACAGCTTGGTGTGGAATAGTTACTCGAGCGCAGGCTCAAAAGGTTACCCAGATAGCACAAACTGAAGATTCTGTAGATGGCACCCTTCAGGAGATGCCATTTTTTCTGGAGGAAAGTCTAGGTGAAGAACGGTTGTCCGAGGAAGATAGATTGGACGATGCAGACAAAAAGTTGCAGAATTGATGGATGGCTCAGAACAGACAACGTTTGGGTGGGAAGAACCTGAGATTGAGTCAGATTTTGTTATACCCAGTGAACTAGGACAGCTTCAGAAAGAGGATGTTACATTGTCTGAATGTTTTGGTAAACTTAGCAAGGATGCAACTGTGAGTTCATTGTATGGTGAGGTGTTCATAATAAAACAAGGTCTTCTTTACAGGCAGAGTGAAGAGGAAGGTTTGCAGTTAGTGGTACCCAAAGCTCAGCGCAGAAAGGTATTAGAGCTTGGGCATGCAATTCCCTGGTCAGGTCACATGGGATTCATGAAGACGATGAGAATTTCCAAACGTTTTTATTGGCCCGGTATGTATACCGAAGTGAAAGACTATTGCAAGACTTGTCCTGACTGTCAGTTAGCAGTTGGTAGAACACCTGCAAAGGCACCTCTGATTCCGATACCCCCAGTAGATACACCTTTTGAGAGAATAGGGGTTGACATTGTTGGACCTGTAGAGAAAAGTCAGAAAGGGAACCGGTTTATTCTGGTAGTTTGTGATTATACAACCAGATACCCTGAGGCCTACCCTCTGAGAGACGTTACAGCAAAACAGATTGCAGATGCACTTTTAAACTTCTTTTCACATGTAGGTATCCCTAAAGTAGTTTTGACTGACCAAGGCCCCAATTTTATGAGTCGGACCCTAAAACAGGTCTATCAGTTACTGGGCATTAAGAGAGTTCGCACTACTCCGTATCACCCCCAGACTGATGGTCTGGTAGAAAGATTTAATCAGACCTTGAAAGGCATGTTGAAGAAGTTTGTGTCTGAAAATGGAAAAGACTGGGACAAATGGCTTCCTTACCTTTTATTTGCTTACCGGGAAGTTCCACAAGCATCCACTGGTTTTTCTACTTTTGAATTATTGTTTGCTCACCAGATTCGAGGTCCATTGGATGTTTTGAGAGACAGTTGGGAAACCAGTGACAAGTCCACCAAGCAGAACATTCTCTCGTACATCCTCAAAATGAGAGAGAAGTTGCAACTGGCATCCACCAGGGCACGGGAGAGTGTGCAAGAGTCACAAGTGAAGCAAAAGACATGGTATGACCAGAAGGCCAGGTCCCGAACTTTCCAAGCAGGAGAGCAAGTTTTATTGTTGCTTCCAACGTCAGAGAACAGACTGTTGGCCAAATGGCAAGGGCCGTACCAAGTGAGGAAGAAAGTTGGTCCAGTAACGTATGAAATTGAAATGCCATCTAGAAATAAACCTTTGCAAACTTTTCATGTAAATATGTTGAAGAAGTGGCACAGTCCATCCTCACAGCCAGAACCAGCAAGAGCAGAGGTGAAAGAGCTCTTAGTGAGTGCAGTACAGGAAGAGGACGAAGTGGAGGAGCAATACTTGCCTGTTCATGAAACTGAGTATCCTTTAGATCTTCAACATTTGACAGCTGAACAAAGAAATCAGCTGCAAAAGTGTATACCTCAGCAACTGTTCCAGGACATACCTGGGAAGACAGACTTGGTACAGCATCACATTTATTTGAAGGATGTGAAACCAATCCGACAACCAGTGTACAGAGTTCCAGAAAGACTGTTGCCTACCATGAAGCAAGAGCTGGAAATGATGCAGAAACTAGAGGTAATCGAACCGTCAGTCAGTGAGTGGAGCAATCCCATTGTGCTGGTGCCTAAGAAAGATGGATCTCTGAGATTCTGTTTGGACTTTAGAAAACTAAATTCGGTGAGCAAATTTGACCCCTACCCTATGCCCAGAGTGGATGACTTAATTGAAAAGCTTGGCAGTGCACAGTACCTTACAACTCTTGACCTGTGCAAAGGTTATTGGCAAGTGCCCTTAAGTTCAGACAGTAAAGAGTTTACAGCATTCAAGACTCCGTTTGGACACTACCAATTCCGGGTCCTTCCTTTTGGCCTGCATGGGGCTCCGGCTACTTTTTTAAAGAATGATCAATCAGATCCTTAGGGGAACTGAGAGGTATGCAGCAGCATATTTGGATGACATCATTATCTACAGTAGGACGTGGCAGGGCCATCTAATACATCTCAAGGAAGTGTTAACTCGAATAAAGAATGCTGGTCTTACTATTCGCTCGGACAAGTGCACGATAGCAAAGACGGAGACCTGTTATCTTGGTCATGTACTGGGGCATGGTGTCATACACCCTCAGATTGGAAAGATTGAGGCCATTAAACAGGCCGAGCGGCCTGTAACTAAGAAGCAGGTGAGGTCTTTCCTTGGCCTGGTGGGGTGGTATAGACGCTTTATCCCAAATTTTTCTGAGAAAGCCGTAGCCCTTACTGAACTCACAAAGAAAAACAAACCCAACAAGCCTAACTGGACTGCAGACTGTGAGCGTGCCTTTTTAGATTTGAAGGAGGCATTATGCAAAGATTCAGCGTTGCAGAGTCCAGACTTTGACCAAGTTTTCACAGTGCACACTGATGCTTCACAATTTGGTCTTGGGGCTGTACTTTTGCAGGGAGAGCAAGGACACTTGAGACCGATTGCTTTTATCAGCAGAAAACTCCTTCCACGAGAGACAAGGTATTCAACCGTAGAGAAAGAATGCCTGGCTGTTAAATGGGCTTTAGACTCTTTCAGGTACTACCTCATGGGTAGGAGGTTTAAATTAGAGACTGATCACCGGGCACTGGTTTGGCTTAACCGAATGAAAGACACGAATGCCCATATAACACGGTGGTTTTTGGCTCTACAGCCATTTGACTTTGAGATCGTGTATCGGACTGGCTCAGAAAACTGCACCGCAGATTTCCTCTCCAGGACACCATGAGTGGTGTCTGGGGAAGGGGGAGGAAATGTCACAGGGTAAGCCTGCGACTGTGCCTGGACTACGCACACACATTCACATGCACGTTATGCACATACACCGGCGTCATGTATAGCAGGCTTTTAGCCGACATATATTTATGTATGCATGGACTTATGTAACATTCTGTGTCACTGTGTGGTAAGCTGGTTGTATAATGTCCTGTATGTAGTTTTATCTGAGTTATATGCAGTGCCGCTGCTAGCCATTTTGGTGCCCTAAGCATAATTTCTTTATAATGCCCCCGACCCTGTGAAATTTTTTGTTTGTTTTTGCCAGTTTAACTTTTTATTACCAAACATATAACTTAATAGCAGAAAGTAAAATCTTCACAGCTTTAGTCAACACACACTACACATTTGAAAGTGCAAACTTTTATAGAATAGCAAAATAGAAAAAATACAAAACTTAAATTATCAAAATAATCCAGACATGTTTTTCCCCAGTACAATGTCACTTTAAATAAATTACATTAAATAAACATCAATAACAAGAATACTCAAAATTCTTAAATATTACAAAGATTTAGAGAACTAAGTGTCACAGCAATGTTTGCTTCATATCATACATGATGACATTTTATATTTATATATATTTAACAGTCAGGAATTGTAAGCCTACCATGTGCACTGACTGCTAACATTAACTAAGTATTAACCACCGTCACGTCAAAATAAACCACAAAATAAACTAACTGCTCAATATCTAAAAAAACGTAGTAAAGAAAGTAACAGCTGACGTCAGTTATTTGTAAAATGCATATGCATAGGTAATGTTTTACAGTAAAATCTAAATTTAGCTTGCACTGAAGTTATCTTATAACAACATAGTTTGCTAACATTAATATCAGCACCGCAAGTTCGAGGCGCATTACGATTAGCAGCAGCTGCAGCCCATGCGCATTTCCCTTATTTTGGAATTAAACATGATGGACTTACCTGCAAGTGATGCACGGGCATCATCCCGCAGTTTCATCTTTTTTCTTTTTTCCGATCCTGACCCCTGCTGTCTTTTCGGGCCATTTCCAAAAGTTGCCTACTGTCTGGCCGTTTCTCAATCCGAAAGCTGCAACCTGCGCGAGGTCTCATATGCAGGCTGCATACGTCATCAAGCCTGGTTTATTTTAGTTAACTGAACATTACATTAGCAAGTCATAAGCATATTTAAACAATTTACGATTAACTAAGAATAATAGTCAACTTCATAATCGTTAATATTACGAAATAAGAACGTTTTGATGATGTATGCAGCCTAGAAATGCGACCTCTGGAGGCTGCAGCCTTCAGATTGAGAAACGGTCTCTGTCAAACTTCGTCAGGCGCCCGCGCGATCAACCGGCACGGACCATCAAAGGCTGGGGGGCATACTTTCTATACTAGCGCAATTAAATTATCTCGTCCCCCCTTTTTTGTAACATTTACATGGATAAAAAGTGCCTAATAATATTTCTATAGGCTAATGAAATTCTATCAGCATTATAATTTTTTCTTCATTAGGCTATTGTTTTGGTGCCCTCTCAGCACCTGGTGCCCTACGCACAGCGCGTGATGCGCGTTATGGGAGCGGCGGGGCTGGTTATATGGAAACTAGTAAATATAACACAAATGCATATAATGACAGCATAATAGAATTGTTTTCGCATGTACAGAAATAAATCACAATCTCGAGTATTGGATTTAAATATTTTATTGAATACAGCGTAAGAGATACAGTTTCTGCTTACCACATTTGATGAGTCGTTTTGCCAAACCTGTTCAGTCAGACATGCGATCTATTTATAGGTATTTGTGTCTTCACTGTCTTGTGGCGCATGTTAGTGATGTCACCGGAAGAGTTTATTTTCATAGTTGTAAGACAGAAAGGCTTCTCCAGTTATTTGTTTTCATTAAATATGTATTATGTTTATTTGTAGAGATGATTTTTTTTTTTTTGTGCATGTATGTTTATTTGTATTTAGTTGTTGCTTTGTTGTTGTATTACATATTCCTGTGAGGTATGTGAAAACTTGTACCCCCCACGTGGTATGTTCCAAAGTAGGAGGAGTTAAGCCTATAAAAGGACTACAGAAGGGTAGTAAAGGAAGATAAGGTGGAAGCGTCTTTGGGGAAGTGCTGCTTATGTAGTGCAGTTTTTGCACATACAGGTCAGGTTTTATTTATTGATATAAATTATTTTTGACCTTATGTTTGTGCAGTTTACATTTTGCTGTATCTAAGTATTTTTTGTTTGTTTAATTTTTTTAGGATATATTTATTCCCACCAATTCTGAGGGACTGTCACCATACACCTTAATAAAAACACTGTTAAACAAGACCAGCTGTTTCCTCTGTCCATTGGAGCCTCTTACCGCACAAGGCGTACCTAACAGTATTCGTAGAACGGACTTCACAAATCTAATGTTAGGCGAACGAGCACATTTAGCTAAGATAGCTTACCTGAAACTGATCACCTTTTCAACACCCAGCGTGGTTTAAAGTTACCAGAACATTGTAGTCGAACCATTACTTGGGATAAGGGTGTTCCTCAGTCGGCTTCCCGTCCGTTAAAATTGGTAAGAAACAAACATAAAGGCGCTTGAGTGAGCTTTTTAAGTTTAACGCGTCGCATTCAGCCACTGCCTCAGCTGCTCATCATATGCAGCCGGAAGTACGTTGACAAAATGAACGCAATGGCGCCGCCCTCGTTGTCGTGAAAAATAAGGTGAATAGGGAATGTGGAGTTGACGTCACGCCGTGTGGCATTATGAGTAAAAAAAAGGGCGATTTATAGTCGTGCGTAGGTCCTGCGGCGTAGCCGCGACGGCGTAGGTTCCGCCTCGGTTTTCATTTATACTTGTGTGTCGTCGTCCGCGTCGACGTGCAAACACACCCGCAGACCGCTGGTAGGCAGTAATCACACGTGTAACCACAGTAGCAGCAAAATAATGGGCGATTTATAGTCGTGCGTAGGTCCTACGGCGTAGCAGTGACGGCGTAGGTTCCGCGTCGGTTTTCATTTATACTTGTGCGTCGACGTGCAAACACACGCAAAACCGCTGGTTGGCAGTAATCATGCGTGTAACCACAGTAGCAGCAGAAGTCGTCACAGAAGAAGAAGCTAAGCAAGTTAACCCACAAACGAAGAAGAAATAGCAACTTGTTGTGTATAATTTGAGAAGACCAGCAATGATGGAAGTAAATAAACAGCGACTTTTGATGCAGTTTGAGTTAAATCACTCCTCAACTTGGCTCATCTTTGTTTTCACAGTCACAAACGGAAATACCTATGACGCAGTTTTTTTTACCTGACGGGAGGGGTTCTGGTGGACCAATCACAGCGCTTGCGGTCCGCGTAGATCTGACGCGCTGTTAAACATTTTGTGAGGTGCGCGTCAGGCTACGCAGAGCTACGCACAGGCTACGGATAGCCTACAGCGTAGGACCTACGCACGACTATAAATCGCCCTTTATCCGCCATATTTGCAGGATCCCGTCCTATCCCGCTGTATTTGAGTTAGTGTGTTGGAGGTTGTGTTTGTATTTTCTGTCGAGATTTTAATAAACTAAGATATGTTTGTTCAGTACTGCTCGATCAAGAACTGTCACAGCAGGTCACACGATCGTTCAGGGAGGAAACTGAACAACGGAATACGTTTTTCAGCTTTTATTCGGGGGAAGCCGGTGGAGGAGCTGACGAAAATACGCCGGATCGCGTGGTTTGCCTGCCGCAATCAGGAGAAAAACTTTTACTTTAAAAAAAAAATCGGTTTCTTCACAACATTTTACACCTGGTATTAAGACGCGCTTTGGTCGATTGGATTATAAATGGGCGAGAAAGACACATTCCGGTTTACATTTGGTGTTTTTAATCAGTCTCTTTTGTTCACTTGCGAGTTGTTTAAAACGCAAGCGGAAGAAATGACGCGAGGCGGAGAAAGGACACGCTTTAACTGCCGCGCAGTCTGTGGGAGGACAGCTGCTTGTGCTGTTACTGAACATGCTCATTTCAAAGCAATTGATTAAATAAGCTTGCGCAACTTTACACCCTCGTTAAATTAAAGAGGCGGAGAGAAGACGCTTTAGTTTTATAAAAGTTTAAAGTACCGGCAGAACACTGTGGGTTCGCGTCATAAAAACGTTGTGCAGTACATTAAACATAAGCCTACATCAATATGTTGTCAGTAAAGCATTGTCGTCTTAACAGTAGGTTTCTAATTAATTTGTGAAGTACATAACTTACTGTAAAGCTAATAAACAATGACTTCATAAGTTTCCGTTTTCAAAATAAGCCCAATATAACATTATTCTCGTCAAAACTGACAATCATTTAAGTTATATGTATTTTGTTTTGTTTGTGTTTTAAAGTTATTTATAATTAGTCAAGTTTACTGTTTTGTGCACTTATATCAGAATCATTTTGGATAATAAAGTTTATTGTTAACTTATAAAACACACCTGCCTATATTACATATCTTTGTCACGTCATTTTAAGTGTTTGATCACCACATTTGTGAGTGATCATTGCAAAAAAAGTATTTATATATAGTATATTCTGTTAATGTATATAGTGTATTATATGTACAGTAGCCTGCTGTAGTAAAATATACTGTAGTAAATGTGTACTGTACTATAATATACACATTAAGAATATCGGCCGATATATCGTTATCGGTCTTTTTTTTTACCCTAATATCTGTATCGGCATCGGCCCCCAAAAATGCAAATCAGTCGGGCTCTACCAACAGCTTCCAGATAAACACTTGGGATCAGCTCCTGATGACTCTGATAAAGATGCGTCTTAATTCATTGCAGGGTGGTCTTGCTCAAAAGTTAGTTGTTTCTTAGTCCATAGTTATTTTTATAAACCTTTACAATGTGACCTGATTTTACATGTTGTAATGTTACAATAAACCTTCATATGTAATCAGATGTCATGCAGTGATATTAAACATTTACAATGTGATCTGTTGTGCATTTATATTAAACCTTTACAATGTGATCAGATGTTACCTGCCATGCAGTTATATTAAACCTTTACAATGTGATCAGATGTTGTGCAGTTATATTAAATCTTTACAATGTGATCAGATGTTACCTGCCATGCAGTTATATTAAACCTTTACAATGTGATGAGATGTTGTGCAGTTATATTAAATCTTTACAATGTGATCAGATGTTACCTGTCATGCAGTTATATAAACCTTTACAGTGTGATCATATATCTGTAAGGAATTTCTTAAACCATATGTGAGCTTTGTAGATTCCACTTATAAGAATTTAAGTCTTCTGATTTGAAGGAATAAGTGTTGGCAAGTTTGCAAATGAATTCTATCATGGTACATTAGCACATAAAAACGAAATAGTTATTGGACTGGCTAAGGTGCACATTTGCTTACGAAATCACTGTGTAAATATTGGTAGGCATAAGTACTTTAATAATTTTCAATGCTGCTCCTTCTGACAGGACGAGGTAATTAAATATGTCCAATAGGTACTTGCCGCAGCTGCTTCATATCGTCTAACCACGAGCCGATTGATGGGACATTATAAGACTATCCGAGCGTTGTATGAAGTTTTCTCCGTGCTCCTAATTTAAAACATTTACAGCAGTTCAACTGCTGTAAATGCTGCAGTTGCGATATTTGTCATTTCGCTAAAGTTATAGTGAACAACAAACAATCTTCTAACAACCAAACTAGCTACCGAATGCACTGTGCCATATTAGCAGCGGAAGTCGGTTGACAAAATGCGGAAGAGCGAAGAATTGAAAAGGGGCGTGGCGAAATAAGGTGAATAAAAGGCACCAAAGATGAAATCCAGGTTAATGTCTCTTAATGTATCTAATTATGAGATTAGGAGCATCCAAGTTTGATTTGACTCAATGATTTTACTTTAATTTCAATTTCTGACATGGACTTACTTAGTCAATATTGGAGATATCAATGTTATATTTTTACAGAATATTCTTTATATTACAGTATGTAGGATAATTAAATGAATCACAAAAAATTGAGTTGAACTTGTAAGTGTTCCCTAACTTTTTAAGGTCATGACTTTTATTTTAGATCTTTGACCTCACGAGTACCTGATTCATGCGCAGATAGTCATTGAGAGAGAGGTTCTGGTTTCGGTAGCAGCATACATGTGTGACGGTGTTGGGTCTCTGGCCCTGACCAAGTAGGTAACGAGGGGGGAGCTCAGGAGACATGGCAGGTGAACTGAATACTGAGAGCAGGCAGGCAAACGGGCAACAGGAATGGACATACACAGGAAGGAGAGGTAATGTGCAGCAGAGAAAGTGATAAAGACAAAGATCAAGAAGCAAAAGAAAAGCACAGAAAGCAGATAGCGTGTTAGACTGTTAACTCTCAAACCCTGAGTGGAGAAAAAGACACACTGAAAATATCTGTAGAGAAGAAATGTTAGAATATCAGAACTTTATTAATTCAGTTACTTTTATTCTGGGCAGCTATGTTCAACTTGATTTTACCAAGTGAGAGATGAAACATTTCTGTAGAAAAAAACTGTACATTTATGCATCCGATTTGACTGGAATGTTGTCCCTGGGTCAACAATGAAATTGACTCTGGGAACATATCTCACTTGGCAAAATCAGGAATGCTGGCTACTATTAAGAACGCTTAGAGGAGAGATGGTTACATGTTAAAGACATGAAAACATAGGGTAGTATGGGAGAGGAATAGGGCAAAGACGTAAAAGAGGTGCTAGAATCTTCCCCTTATCCACAAGCTCTGGGTGCAGTCCAGACCTCAACAGCCAGGCTTAGAGATGGTACGTGTGTGTGTGTACCTGGTAATTATCACGTTGTGGGGACCAATTGTCCCCACAAAGATAGGAATACCAGTGTTTTTGTGACCTTGTGTCCCATGAGGAAACAAGCTTATAAATCAAACAAGATGATGTTTATTGAAAATCTAAGGTACAAGAAAGGTTTTTGTGATGGTTGGGGTTAGGGAATGGGGCAGGTAAGGGGAATAGAATATACAGTTTGTACTGTATAAAATGCATTACGTCTATGGAATGTCCCCACAAAACATAGAAACCGGAATGTGTGTGTGTGTGTGCGTGTGTGTGTGTGTGTGTGTGTGTGTGTGTGTGTGTGTGTAAAGAGCTACACGTGTCAAGCTTGTCATATTTCTTAAAATCAAAAAATAAATGTTTGTGCATTGCAGATTTAGTCAAAACCTTCACAATCAAATTCTATGTATAGACGGTTTCAGCAGTAACAACAAAACAAGCGCCTTTCGTGGTCAACATGTAACTTCCGGTAAACTCTGCTAAGAATAAATTACATCAAAGTACTTTAAACTTCGTTTATTTATATAACAAGCAAAAAAAAAAAAAACACGTAGATTACCTTGGAAAGCAAAACATTTGTTATTTTCGACGAGGTATTTGTTCAAGAACTAGTCAGAGCATAAAAAAAATTGAATCCGGAAGTAAAGTTCGGACCAGACACGGCACGTGCATCCGATGAAACAGTCTATAAACTAATTGTGTGTGTGTCTACCTCCACGGCTAGATTGTGGTCAGACATGGAGACGCTGGTGTTGTGGTGCCAGCACACATGCATGGTGGTGTTGGCCCTGTGATGGCTTAGCTTATCCAGAGAGCATCGGGAGGAGTTGTCATCCTCTGACTCCTGCTCCAGCGACACCTCATCTGATGACCCTTATGATTGCATGGAGGCACAGGAGGAAAGCAGGAGAGACAGAGAAGGAATCGGAAGGTGTGGGGTTTACATGTACATCAGGATCAAAGCTAAGGAGGCTATGGGATAAAACACAATGCAGACCTGCACCCGTGTGGACAATGAATGAACACAAATGAGCTTGAGGTACTTACTGTTGGACCGGTCGCACAAGCTGGGGTCCAACAGAAGATCTGATTTCTCCTGAGACTTCTTTGACATGTCAAAGATCTTCGATCCATTTGTTCATCTCTACTTTGGAACTGTGGAGGAGACTAGGTTAATGTATTCCTGTTTATCTTGTTTGAAACAGGTCATACCTCACCCAGGAATAGTATTTATTGAAAATGTGAATATTGTGAATAGTCAGACCAGTGGCGAGGCTACATAAGGGCCAGGGTGGCACTGGCCCACCACTCAGATGGCTGGCCCATGCAGTCAGAAAGCAGAAGAAATCCCACATAAATGATAATCTCTAATAATCACTCAAATACGCATAATTTAGAAATAAATAACTATTTATATAGAGAGTTTATCATCGGCATGTGTTTCTACACTGCAAGTTTTAACATTTAAGCGATTTTAAACAATCAATCAAAATAAATGTTTTAACAAATTTTCAAAAAATGTGAGCGCAAGAAGGTGTTAAAAGTGGGCAGTTTTCTGTGCGCACAGACACACATGCATATTCAAATGGACACTCATAAGAGAACGCAGGGAGATTCACATTTCAAAAAGCACATAAAACATTACATATACACGTACATTACATAAATACCAAAATAATTAAAATACCACAGTCAATTAAAAAAGAAATCAGATGTGTATCAGTAGGGGAGAACCAGGGCAAAAGTAACGTGGGACGAAAGTAACAAAACAATTTTCTCCATGCCCTGATAACATTTGCA
Organism: Paramisgurnus dabryanus; assembly: GCF_030506205.2. Classification (NCBI taxonomy): domain Eukaryota; kingdom Metazoa; phylum Chordata; class Actinopteri; order Cypriniformes; family Cobitidae; genus Paramisgurnus; species Paramisgurnus dabryanus. The sequence continues at coordinate 17,462,709 of NC_133343.1, read as the reverse complement.
TTCCAAACTATGACAGCATCTTTATCACACAAACCCTTGACAGAGTTGACAAATATTGGGTTATTTACTCACCGTTTTCCGCGTGTAGATCCATAAAGGTGTTTTCAACCATAAGATGTAAATTCCAAAAGCGGTAATTTTTTTCTTATCACGCGTTGTGTTTCTCGTTTCATGTGTTACAATGCTGATCAATCTACAGGTTTTTTAGTGCTCTTACACATCCAAAAGTTTGCCTTCTTAGAGTTTTTCAAAATAAAAGTAAATTGGGTTTAAATGTGAGGATGTTCGGAATTAACACTTGTTACATTTGTCCCACTGCTAATACTGTTGTATATGTTGGAAAATTTATATTATTCTAATTTGATATAATTTCATTTTCATAGTGTTCAAACTGTTGAAATTTTTTTTATTCTCAACAATTTAAGTTTGTACTGTTGGTGCTTTTGAAACATTTGATAAAACTGAAATTTAACTTCTTCCACCCTGAAGCTATTTTGGAGATTTTCGCCTGGATTTGGCCTACCCAATTTCAAAAGCTTCCCATACCCACATGCAGAGGTTTACATACAAAATTTTGGTATCATTTTACAGGAAACCCTTTGAAATTACATAAACACTGTTGAAAGGGATTAATGTATGTGATGTCAGACCTCTAATAAACACAAAAATAAATAGGCGCTTTTTGATGTTTTTTTCAAATGTTTTTTTTTGAAAGTGTATAACTCTGGCCCTGAGTGCCTCAGCTACCTGCAGACAGTTTTGTTTGATTCCATCAATTGTCAGCTTACAGAAGAAAAAGGAATTTTTTCTCTATCATAATCTATTCAAAAGTTATTTTACTCCAACTGAAGGGAGGATTAATACCCTTTTTGTATCTAATTTCTGCCTAAAAATATTTGAAGTGTCCCCATAACCACATACAGTGGAATAAATGCAATTTCTTTATATAATTTTAAAGAAAACCCTTTGAAGTTACATAAAATGTTCTTATTTATGTTGTTTTTCATATGATGAAACACCAAATTTTCTTTTTTTATGTAGTAAAAACTATTTTGAAAGTAGATAACTCTGGTTCTGTGTGCTCTAGCTAGCAGACTACAGACAGTTCTGGTTGTTACCAGCAGCAGACAGTAAACAACCAAAAAAAGAATGAACTCTTTAGCATATCGCATTCAAAAGTTATTCTCATTTTACTGAAGGGTGTGAAAATAAATTTTTCATATAAATATTATTTTTTTGTTTTGCACATATAAAAAATAGCAATGGATTAATTATGCACACAACCTAAGAAAATGCTGTGAATGGACTCATTGTTTAGAGTAGGACCTAAGATAAAAGATGGTGTATCATTTGTGGCTATCTGTGCTATCTGAGGCAGTTCACACTCAAGTTTCCCATAAATTTACAAAAGACCATTTATTACATTATTATTCATTCAAGGATTGTTGGATATGTGTTCATAATAGATCAAAAATAACACTGTAGCCTTATTCCTGAGAATGAGAGCTTTCATTTGATATAAGACTTGCCCATGTTTGTCATATTTGAAAAATACTAAAATATGTGAATTTTAAATGATATAAAAAATGGGGGGGTGATAGTGTAAATTAAGTGTAAATAACTTTCTTACAGTAAAAGATATGTCAAAGTGATGCATATCTGCAGAAATTAGAGACTCTGTGGTATTTTGATTCGTTATCGTTTATATCGTGCATCAGAGAAGAGTCTAGGATCAATGTGGATGTGGTGTTCTCCTGAGAACTCACCAAGTCCTTCAAAGACACTTGCATGTTGCTTTAACAGCTCATCTTTTGTGGTCGGGTTCTTGACTCTGAGCGTATCAATGTACATCCTTTTTATTAGACCTAACGCTTCACATGCATCCTTGCCTAGGATAGCTGTGTCTGAATGGTTTGACACAGCTTGGTTTTGGTTTGAGCATTGAAGCACTCCAGTGAGATTGTTCCATCTGGTTTCAGTTTAACTCCACCGTACGCCACCAACACTTTATTTGTCGGTTTAAGTTGCAAGTTAATTCGTTTTTCACGCTTGGCTTTTCTCCTCAGTGCTTTGTACACAGTCTGTGGTAGTACATTTGTTTCTGCTCCTGTGTCTAACTTAAACTTAACAGGCATGTTTCCTACATCTATGTCTGCATACCAGGAATTGTCTTTTTTTAGTGCTCATGTGGTCTATGTTCACCGTTCCAATGAAAAGAGAATCTATTTCTGAGCTCAAATTATGCATTTTCATAAATGGTAAATGGACTGCATTTATATAGCGCTTTTAACTGACCTATGGCCATCCAAAGCGCTTTACAATTAGCCTCACATTCACCCATTCACTCACACATTCATACACCGACGGCGGTGTCAGCCATGCAAGGCGCCATCCAGCTTGTCGGGAGCAGCTGGGGTTAGGTGTCTTGCTCAAGGACACCTCGACACTTGGTCCGGTGGAGCCGGGTATTGAACCACCAACCTTCCGGTTTGTAGACAACCTACATGAACCACTAGGCCACTGTCATCATATGTGTTGCTTTTGTAGACTCACACATCTTTGCGTAGTGATTGAGCTTACCACACTTTCGGCACGAGACCCAAATGCTGGACAAATTTCCTGCACACTTGACCCTTTATTTTCTTGCTATCACTTTGTAATTGTGGTTCCCTTTCAATACGGTTCACTTCGCATTGCATCAGTTAGCTGACGCTATGGGGGTGAAACTCCTGTTTACTCCGCGATTGAAGCCTATTGGTTAACGTCTGTACAAAGTACAGACCAATGACGTTTGACGTCAAGCGTCAAGAGCTCATTAATTTTCTCCTTCAGCCCGAACCTCTCGCTGCTCCAAAGAAGAAGCCTTACCTCGTCGTCGATGGCCTAGCGTCTTCCCCTGCCGTTTTCCGGCTGAGAACCGAAGATAGCAGAATCCAGGTCTAGCGTCTTCCCCTGCTGCTTTATATTCGAGAACCGAATATAGCCTTTGCTTGCCGTGGTACGAGCCATGTGCAGCGGACATATGCCTGACGAGGTCTCCCCTGCGGCTGCCCGGTAAGATCAATATTTTTTATATAAAGCTATAAGCTAAAAGAGCAGGCGCTGTTGTAATAGCGTCCAGCACAGCGGCTCGGTGAGCCTCTCTGCTATGAATTTCCCGAGCGCGTCACCGGTCTGGCACCTCCCACGCAGGGACCGTGCTCCCCCTGCTGTTCCTCTCTCGCCAGGATGAACACACGTCGAGCCATGAGACTAGATGGATGCATAGACAAGCACACACGGGCTAACCCCCCCTGTGTTCTGTCACAACGCAACGGTTCATGCTTTACATTCACAGAGTCCCTCGCTCCTCTCACATTCAGTGGCGAGATCTCTGGCACATTCATATGAATCCCCCGAGTGCATCGGGTGATACCGTTCATACGACGCATGGCTGTTCTATCTGTGTTGCTGCTCCCCTCCGCCGTTCCTCTCGTTGATGAACAAACGGGGGAACCGTAGAACTAAGATAGATGCATACGACAAACAAACACGGGAGGGTCTGCCCCAGTTCCCTTTCATAGTACAGCCACTCGTGCTCTACGCTCGCTAAGTCCCTCGCTCCTTTCCCCGCATTGGTGAGGTCTCTTAACGGCTACTAAGAGTTAACACGCGGTCTTACGGCACGCTGCCTCTAAATGCAGCTGTCTAGTGTTCAACGATTACAGAGCTTCATGCCCCTCCCCTCCTAGAGCGGCGCGATCTCATTCATCTGCACGATACACGCCGCTATTGGAGCACCAAGAACACTCATTATAAGAGCTAAACCGGCCTGAGTCTGTCTCACTATTGTGGGGAACGGTATTGAATTCCTCTAAGAGCAATTTCCGTGCTTACTATACTGTGTATTGACACCACACGGCTGTACGGTGTCTCTAAACACTTTCGCCTTACTGACAAGCAGTCAGTAATACGCACACACGGCCCGCCGTCCATAATTGTATCGACGCTTGCCGAAAAAACCCCGGTTTGGCCATATACTGTCTATTGACACCCCACGGCTGTACGGTGTCTTTTACACCTTTCTGCCAAATTCGCTTGCAGCCCACCTCAGTTTCTCCGCTACGATACTGACGGCTCAAGCGAGCACAGTCTTACGGCTGTTATTTTCTCTTCCTAGTGAGACTGCAGCCTCAGACTTTTTCATGGCTCCAAGCATTTGAATTGCGCCCTCTCCGGACGGCCACTCAAAGGCTTACAGCCAAGCGGTTAATTACGTTTTTCGGCCATATAGCTGATTTATATCAGCGGATCCGAAGACGCTCACACCTCCGCTCCGCTTCAATACTCAGAGATATTAAGGGTAATATCAACCTCAAGTGAGCTTGCTACCCGCCACTATAAGTTTCGTTTATGACGCTCAGAAAGCAAGCTCAACGCGCGCCCACAGTCAGACGCGCGGCATCTCGTTTAAGACGGGCTCACGTACCCCTCTAACGAGCCCCAGAAAGCTGAATATCGTGGCATTCTGTTCATAAGACCACTTCAGTTTGACTAAGCAAAGGTCCTGCCCCGAGCTGACGGCCGGGAAGCTTATGCTTTAAGTTACACACGGCTGCATGAAGTGCTATCATTACGAGTCCGCCCAGCATCTGCTGTGGGTTGAACACGCTTTACGACGGCAATCAGCCTTCGGCGCGTGGAACACCTGTTTGTCTCATATCAATCACCTTTTACTATACATACGGTCCATTAAGGGGATGATTTTAGCACTGCACCACTCTCGACCGTGTTATTGTGATAATGCGGTCGGGCAAACTACGGTGGTTTCATTATTCACCGAACCAGACTGAGATCTCACCCCTGTACAAGCTGACGAGTTATCTCCTTTATAAACTCATTGCATCGCTTTATAAGCTATGTTCAATCAGAGTGATACGCATCTCATGCTTAAACTACCAAGATGCAGACATATTAACCCGTTACGATGGGCGTGCGGAGATTGCATCCATGGGACATGACCTACATTACGTGCCTTATGACACGTTGACACAAGCTGCTAGGACCCCTTTGCGAGGCTTCCTTATGCGAAGTCTGATCTATTCTGTCTAGTGACAGCGAAAAGTCTAAACCCCCCGCGAATCGTGGGTGGAACACTTTCCTCCTCACTACAGAGGCTCGTGCACGGCGGCTCTCTCCCCTACCTATATATATGTGGCGGTGATAACAGCGAACCACGCTTTTACGACCGACCATTCATTTAATTCACAAGCCTGTCATCTCTCAGATGCGGACGGCGGCGGTAACAGCCAACCATGCTTTTACGGCTGGCCATTCACTTTAGTCATAAGCCTTTCATTTCTTAGATGCGGACGGTGCCCGAGGCACGGCGCTCTGGAACTGTCCAAGGTCCTGTATGACAGATACGTCTGACGTACATCAGATGATCAGCTGTTCATCTGCGTCACAGATCACTCACTAGCGCACCTGTCAATACAGGTTATTTATGGATCATTGACGTTATAACCTCCCGTGACAATGATGCTCACTCGTGGTTAGTCTACTCCATGTATGGATTAGCTCCTCGGGCATGGTCTTAGAGGTTTCTCATTTGACATTTGTGACACGGCCGGCTGGTCCCCGCCGTCCACGTTGTCAGTTTACAGCTTCGACATCTCTGCTTCGCGCACTACTGACGTTTGTTGCATTAAAGGTGCGCCCATTAGCTCACCTGTATGCACGATATGGTTTTTAATTATATGCGTCCACTGTGCGCTTAGAGAAGCTCACATATGCACGCTATAACATTTAGGTATACACTCAGATGCGCTTGGAAAAGCTCACCTGTATACACGGCTGTGTTATGCTTTGTGACACATACATTGTTGTTCATCTGTGTACGTTCATGGTGCGTTGGGTGTCCACCGTTACGTTCATCAATCATATCTGTACACATTCACGGCGCGTTCTGTGCACTGATTTATCTATACGCTTCACGGTGCACTGAAGGGTTCACCCGTGTGCTCACAATTTATTATCAGAACACATGACGGCGCGCTCGAGAATCTTGCCGGCCTGTGCATTATAACACTCTGATTCATCTATATGCATTCATGATGTACTCAAGTGTTATCCTGTGCACGTGCAATTTATAGTCAATACACATTTACGGCGCGCTTGGAAAGCTCACTGATCTGTGCACTATAACAGTGGTTCCCAACCTTTTTAGCCCTAAGTACCCCACAGCCCTATCAGTAAGGCTCGAGTACCCCTTCATCGAAACTAAACCAAAGTTGTGTTTTAAAGACAAATAATTAGTAATATTAATTAATTAATTAATTTTAAACATTGAAGTTAACAGCACTGACTGATGAAGCATGTTTATTTCAACAAACCACTATCATTGTGATCAGTTGTCTGCATTTTATCAGCTCATTTGCATTTTAAAAGATACACCCAAAAACGGCACATTTTGCTCAGGCCAACAAAAGGGCAATTTTGACATGCTATAATTAATTATCTGTAGGTTGTTTTGAGATAAAACTTCACATATGGACTCTGGGAACGCCAAAGACTTATTTTACAAATTAAAAAATTTCATCATATGACCCCTTTAAGGGCCAGATACTAAAAACTTGCGCAAACCATCGTTTAGGCGTTAAATAATGACTGAACTTACTAAAGACACGCAGTAGATATTTAGCTCTGAAAAGGTGTTATTTTTGCGACCTTATTGCATATGCATTTGTGGAAGTTTTCCTTTTAGAAGCAACATTAATGCGAGGAGAGTATTAAATTTTGCCAGAGGAACATACTGTAAAATATATATAGTTTGCCAAGCCATGCTATGTTTAATTTGCTGAAGAAAAGAGGAGGAGAACTCACGAGGAGAAGTCAAATAAGGTATTTCAAAACTTCTTTTAACCTTCATCTTTCGTCCTCCGGTTCTTAGTGTACTTTTACTTAGCTGGAATTTCACACTCCGCAGTCCACATTTTCATTGCGATGTCCTGCCGAGGTCTCTTATTTGCGACCCTGTACTAATTTGCGCTGCTCTTACAGATTGCAATGGTCATTATAGAAATGTGCTGATGTCATTATTGTGCCTGTACTGACTATGTCCTAACAAAGCCTAGTACTGGTTGCAGATACGGTGGATAAAGTTTTGACTGGTGTAAGCTGCACGGGCACACATCAACACTGAGACATTTCGTATAATATTATCTAGCAGTTTATTTTCCTTTTGTATATCATACAGTGGCAATATCTTGACTCATAATACATACCAAAAACAATAAACCCTATTGTTCCCTGTAGCAAGCTAAACACAAAGCACAGTCGAAAACTGTTTGCTTCCCAAATTCGCAACACCCGTGTCTGGATTTCCTTGAGGTTAAATCACCCTGGCTGACCCGAGATCAGCTGAGCCACAAAGCTCATACCGCCCTCTAGTGGCACATGGCAAAATTACATAATACAAAATAAATAATACAAAATGAATATGGCTCATACACTCCAGCCCCTTATTGCGTCTGGCAGAGCAATTACACCAAATTCAAAAAGAGCCATAGATACCAATAATATAGCCTCCATGAAATAGGAACCAATTATTCTATGGCTTCATTAAGCAAGCATATTTTAGTTATTGGACGTTCAATGATATTTGTCTTCAAACGAACCACACATACCAGACCTCTCTTGTCAGGGAAGGTTTCCAGGACTCTTCCTAGCATCCATGACCCACGTGGAGCTGTGGAGTCCACAACCATGACCAGGTCTCCAGGAACAAAACTCCTCTTCTCCTGGTTCCATTTTTGACGCTCCTGCAAAAGCGGAAAGTACTCACGGATCCACCTCTTCCAAAAGAGATCAGAAATGTATTGGGTTTGTTTCCACCTTCTCCTTGCGTAAACATCCCTTTTATCAAACAGTCCTGGTGGGAGAACTGGTTTTCCTTTAAGGAGTAGCAGATGGTTTGGTGTCGATGCCTCAAGATCATTGGGATCCTCTGACAGTCTTGTAATGGGGCGATCGTTAAGCATAGCTTCAGCCTCACAGAGCACGGTATGGAACCCTTCATAATCCAAGGTTTGCTGACGGAGCACAGAACACAAGATCTTCCTGATCATCCGTATCATGCGCTCCCATGTGCCACCGTGGTGTGACCCAGCTAGAGGGTTAAAATCCCACTTAATTCCCCTTTTGGACAAGGCTCTTTCAATACGGTCATGATTCAAAGAGGTTAATGCTTCTCGCAACTCCCTTTCTGCACCCACAAAGTTGGTGCCGTTGTCAGATCTCAAATGTGTGACTTGTCCTCTTTGACAAATGAACCTTCGCAACGCATTGATGCATAAATCCGTATCAAGACAATATGCCACTTCCAGGTGCACAGCCCTGCTCGTCATACAAGTGAATACTACTCCATAACTTTTCACGATGCTACGCCCTCTTTTTACGTCAACTGGCCCAAAGTAATCCACGTCAACGTTAGTAAATGGCGGAAGATCAGGAACCACTCTCTCTTCTGGTAGGTCTGCCATTTTTTGCTCACCAGGTTTTCTACCAAGGAGCTTACAAATGAGGCATTTGGATATGATCTTCCTTACTGCAGTAGGTCCACTTGTGATCCAGTATTTTCTCCTTGTAGCAGAAAGAACATGATTTCTACCACCATGTCCAAGCTGTAAGTGGACATGACGAAGAATGTGATCGGAGATATGTTGGTCCTTTGATAAGATAAGAGGTTGTTTAATGCCCTCAGGGATTGCTGCCTTTTTAAGCCGACCCCCAACTCGTAGAAGTCTTCCATCCAAAACAGGATCCAATTTGAGGAGACAGCTACTTTTTGGCACTTGTGACTTGCCAGAGGCTAGTGCAGCAAATTCAATGGGGAATCTCTCTTGCTGGCAAAAAGCGATTATGGAGGTCTCAGCCTTTAGGAGATCTTCCAACGCCACCTTCTGATTCCCAAGTGATGTTGCGAAAGCTTGCATCTCCTTTTGCATATCCAACCTTGCTGCTCCACTGGTGTTTGCACGCTCCAACTCTTTTCTTTTTTCTTTCAGTTTAAACAGGGTTTCTTTCAACTTAATGAGCCACGCAACTGCAACTTTCAATATTTGCCAATCAGAGAAATGGGTCATCAGTTGCGATGTGGCATTGATGTCAACAAGTGTCGCATTGACCATCAGACTTTTCTTTACTTCTGGATCGTCGGCAGTGACACTTGTATCTACAGGAAATGTTGGCCACATTTCTTCAGGTTCCAGTAGGAATTCTGGACCTTCTATCCATCTTTGCTTCATAAGATCTTCGGCCTTCAATCCACGTGAAGCATCGTCAGCAGGGTTCAGGGCTGTGGGAACGTATCTCCACTGTTCAATTTCTGAGTTAATCCTGATGGTGGTTACCCTGTTTGCTACAAAGGTTTGAAATCTTTTGTCCTCATTCTTTATGTACTTAAGAACTGATGTGCTGTCAGTCCAAAAGCAAGTCTTTTTTAATGGAAGCTGGAGCTCTGATTGAAGCATCTTGTCTACTCGTACTGCAACAACTGCAGCGGTGAGCTCTAAACGGGGAATGGTGACAGTCTTCAAGGGGGCCACTCGGGCTTTGCCAAATAAGAAAGTAACATGAACCCTCTCAGCCATGTTCTGCATCCCTCAGGTAAGTAGCCGTACCATAGCCGTTTTCGCTCGCGTCCGCGAAATGATGCAATTGAGCACTGACAGTCCTCCCAAATCCTGCAGGTTTCACATATCTGTGGATCTTGAAATATGCCACCTTCTCAAGATCTGTCAGCCATTTTTTCCACTTCTGTTGGAAAGCTGGAGGTATTGGATCATCCCAATCACATTTTGTCCTACATAACTCCTGCAACAACAGCTTGGCCGGGAGTACTATAGGTGCCAGGAACCCCAATGGATCGTAGACTGAACTGATAATGGATAACATGCCTCGCTTGGTTGCTGGCTTCTCTTTGACTTTCAGCTTGAATTTGAAAGTGTCCGTCTCTATACACCACTGTAAACCTAAAGCTCTGTCTAATGGCAGCTTATCCCTGTCCAGATCAAGCTCATGCAGGTTCTTAGACTTGAGATCCTCTGGAAGACCCTGTAGCACTTCTCGACTCTTACTTATCCATTGAGTGAGGGTAAACCCTCCTTTACTGCAAATTATCCTTTACTATAAGGTTCTTAACCATTGTTACGTGTTTGTAATGTTTTTTTTTCTCATGTTATTGTTTGCTGTGAGGTTTTCTGTTTTTTTAGGTACCGTGATTGGTAACATTGTGTGCCCAATAATTGGACACTCCCAGTTATTAGCAGTTGCTAATAAAAGAGGTCGTGGAGAAGGGATACATCAGGGGAGGAGCTTAGCTAGCTGCTGTGTGTGTGCGCTCTGCTACTGTTTTGGCTGTTGTTTAGTGGTGGTTAGTTTTGATGCCTTAGTCCATGTAACATGGAGTGAACGTTACCAGCCCGGAGTTATAAGAAGGGAAGTATGTCACGTGATTTACATCTCACAAACACGCAGTCTTGAGTGTTGTCTAACCCAGTAGGGAAGGAGCGAGTGCCCCTTTGTATGTTTTTGTTTTTCAGTTAGTGTAGATTTAGTTATGGCTTGTGAACGCTGAAGATGTTGTGTTCTTGCTTTTTGTTTTTAGTTAGTTTAGCTGGGGGGGGGGGATTTAGGTAAGTACTTGTTTTGTTTTGTTACTTTCATTCTTTTGGCACCGCTCATTTCTTTGACTCTGTGGCTTTTACAATTTCTACTATTTTCTCATGTATGTAACACTGTAAATAAACGAACCACTTTATGAGTTTTTTTTATGTCCATGTCTTATTCACCACATTATTTCCCAGAGGCCTAACTTAAGTTGTGTTTAAAATTACTATGTACGCTAGTGCTGCACAATTAATCGCATCGCAATCGCGATGTCAGCCTGTGCGATTATATGACAGCAAAATGTTGCAATTATATTAAATAAATAGATGTGTGGACTTGTTAACACAAACCTTCTGATAACAGTTTGATGATTTTTCTTGCTGTTTAAAAAAAGAAAGAAAAACGAACAAAAAAGGCAGTGCAAGTGTGTGGCGTGCGTTGTCACTTGTGTGTGCGCAGCACGGAAATACCAAAGCGAAGATGGATGCAGAGGAGATTGACAGTGATCTGGTAGCTGAAAAAAAACTCTACGTCTGTTGTATGGCGGTATTTTGGATTTAGGATTACTGACACTGAGCAGTTGCTACATCATGTGGCAATACGAAAACATTTCTAGTTTTACAAATACACATTTTAGCATTATCCGTAAACTGTGTGTGGATTTTTCTTAAAACCCATCAAGTTGACTCATGCTACCATTTTTATAATAGCAATCGCACATCGCAATATTAGCATCAATAACCGCAACGGGAAAAATAACCCAAATCGTGCAGCCCTAATGTACGCCCGTTTCATACCTCCTAACCACCAGGGGGCGTAACATATTTGGGGGCTCGTCCGGGATCCCTTTACTTTAACATCGAGGAAACTACTCCTGGTTGTTAGCATTACTTGTTGTTTTGACTCTGGGGATGTATGTGGTGGAGTAATTCAGGTGACTGGAGTAAGTATATCGGTAGCATCACACACACATTGAGTTTTGTACTACGCAGTATAGGTATTGGTTAGTTTTGATGTCTTCAAATGTAGAACGGTTTATTGAGAGTCCTTCACTAGGTCTTTTTAAAAAGTGTCGTAAGGACGAGTTATTGGCAATAGCTGAACACTTCCAAATCTGAATTTGATCTGCGGCTTGAAATCCGACGGCTTGAAATTCAGGCTGACAAGGAAGTGAAATTACGCCAGTTGGAGTTAGCGGAGGGGAAGCTCTCGGCTGGGTCCGCTGGTTTTTCGGCTTCCGATTCAGCAGGTAATAATTTGGCCGATGGTGGTTTGATTAACCCTATGTTTGATGTGAGTAAGAACATTTCATTGGTGCCACTATTCAGGGAGATGGAAGTCGACAGTTATTTTGGTGCATTTGAGAGAATCGCTGTCTAAACTGGCCGAAGGAAGTATGGACATTACTTTTGCAATGTAGGCTTGTGGGCAAAGCTATGGAAGTTTTTTCTACTTTGACTATCGAGGAGAGTATGAAGTATGAGAGTGTTAAAGCAGCTATTTTGCGCGCATACTAACTAGTGTCGGAAGCTTATCGGCAAAAGTTTCGCAATCATAGGAAGTCAGGTAGTCAGACTTTTGTCGAGTTCGCGCGTGAGAAAAGAGTGTTATTTGATAAGTGGTGCACTTCAAGTTCAGTTAACTCTTTCTCTTCCCTACGTGAATTAATGCTCCTTGAAGACTTTAAAAAGTGCTTGCCTGAGCGCATTGTTTTGTATTTAAATGAACAGAAGGTGACGGAAATGTCTGCGGCTGCAGTACTAGCAGACGAGTTTGCATTGACTCATAAAACTGTGTTTAGTACCATGCGTTATGATAGAAACGTTGCTGGCGGTTCGTTGTCGCACGCCGTTGCACCGAAAACAAAGGTCGAAGCGCCTAGGGAAAAGCGTGAGTGTTTCTATTGTCACAAAGTTGGACATGTAATTGCCGATTGTTTGATGTTGAAAAAGAAGCAAACCACGTCTGGTGCACAACCTGTTGGTTTGGTGGACATAATGTCAGTTTCTGTTGATCCTGTTTATAAACCTTTTTTGTTGGAAGGTTTTGTGTCTTTCAGTGGCCAAGGAGATGACCAAGTGGAGGTGCGGATATTGCGAGATACTGGAGCTGCGCATTCATTCATTCGTGGTGATGTGTTTCCATTTTCTGAGGAAACCTGTTCGGGCTCTAGTATTCTGGTGCAAGGTATTAGTATGGAAATATTAAAAGGTGCCATTGCATCGTGTGTATTTGCATACAGAGTTAGTTGCAGGTTTCGTGGACGTGGGTGTGCGACCAGCGTTACCCGTGCCTGGTGTTGAGTTCATTCTAGGCAATGATTTGGCTGGCGGTAAAGTACTGCCAGTATTGGAAGTACTAGATAAACCTGTTCTTACTCCTGTTTTGGAGGATTTAACCTTGACATATCCTGATGTTTTTCCAGCTTGTGTGTTTACCTGTGCTCAACTTAAGAAAATGGGGAATTAGTTTTTTGTGGATGACACATTTATGTGTAAAGATGATGAGGATGTTGCTGGAGAGCGTGCACCTTGTAAAACGGGGAGTGAAAAGGTTAGTAGTTTATTGACACCTTTGCTACCTGTAAGTCGGGAGTTGTTGATTGAAGCACAACATAATGATGAGACTTTAGCCAAATGTTTTGATGCAGTAACGGATTCAAAGGGGAATGCGTCATATTTTATGGACTATGGGTTGCTAATGCGGACGTGGCAGCCTAGAGTAACTAGGGATGCAGAGTGTTCCACCGTTTGTCAGGTTGTTGTGCCTACCGAGTATCGAGCAAATGTGCTTTCCCTTGCCCATGATCATGTTATGTCAGGACATTTGGGGGTAACAAAAACCTATAACCGTTTGTTGCACCATTTCTTTTGTCCTAGAGTGAAGAGAGATGTTGCAGCTTACTGTCGTACATGCCCTACCTGTCAAGTCATGGGGAAACCAAACCAAGTTATTCCTCCCGCACCGTTAGTTCCAATTCCAGTGCTAGGTGAACCTTTTGAGCATGTGGTGGTGGACTATGTTGGACCACTGCCTAAAACTAAAACAGGCTATCAGTTTTTGCTTACGATGATGTGTGTTGCAACTCGATACCCAGAAGCAGTGCCATTGCAAAAAATTACAGCTAAAGCAGTCCTTAAGGCATTGAATAAGTATTTTTCAACTTTTGGTCTGCCAAAGATCGTGCAAACTGACCAGGGCACAAACTTTATGTCCAAGTTGTTTGTGCAAACGCGGTGTTCACTCGGTATCAAGTCATCGTACGTCCAGTCCATATCATCCTGAGAGTCAAGGGGTGCTTGAGAGATTTCACCAAACGCTTAAGTCCATGTTGAAGAAATACTGCTGGGACACAGGTAGCGAATGGGACGAGGGCGTACCATTTGTTCTTTTTGCTATTCGTGAAACCATTCAGGAATCGTTGCAGTTTAGTCCAGCTGAACTAGTGTTTGGACATAGTGTTCGAGGACCACTGAAAGTACTCAAGGAACAAATGTTAGGTCTTGAAAGTAGTTTAAGTCCTGTGAAGAACGTTCTTGATTATGTGGCCCGTTTTCGCGAACGAGTTCAGAAAGCCTGTATGTGTGCAAAGGAAGCTCTCGCTGCAGCTCAGTCTAACATGAAACAACTTTTTGACAAAGCAGCAGTGTCGCCTTCAGCCCCGCCGCTCCCATAACGCGCATCACGTGCTGTGCGTAGGGCAGCAGGTCCTGAGAGGGCACCAAAATAATAGCCTAATGAAAAAAAATTATAATGCTGATAGAATTTCATTAGCCTGTAGAAATATTATTTGGCACTTTTTATCCATGTATATGTTACAAAAAAGGGGGAACGAGATAATTTAATTGCTCTAGTATAGAAAGTATGCCCCCCAGCATTTGATGGTCCGTGCAGGTTGATCGCGCGGGCGCATTTCCAGGCTGCATACGTCATCAAAACGTTTTTATTTCGTAATATTAACAATTATAAAATTTACTATTATTCTTAGTTCATCGTAAATTGTTGTAATATGCTTATGACTTGCTAATGTAATGTTCAGTTAACTGAAATAAACCAGGCTTGATGCAGCCTGCATATGCGACCTCGCGCACGCTGCAGCCTTCGGATTGAGAAACGGCCAGACAGTAAACTATTGGAAATGGCCCCGAAAAGACAGCTGGAGTCATGATCGGAAAAAAGAAGAAACTGCGGGATGATGCCCGTGCATCACTTGCAGGTAAATCCATCATGTTTTATCATTCACTCCTAAATAAGGGAAATGCGCATGTGCTGCAGCTGCTGCTAATCGTAATGTGCCTCGAGCTTGCTGTGCTGACATTAATGTTAGGAAACTATGTTGTTATAATTTATAACTTCAGTGCAAGCTAAATTGAGATTTTACTGTAAAACATTACCTATGCATATGCATTTTACAAATAACTGACGGCAGCTGTTACTTTCTTTACTACGTTTCTTTTGATATTGAGCAGTAGTTTATTTTGTGGTTTATTTTGACGTGATGGTTAATACTTTCTCAGTATAAGTTAATGTTAGCAGTCAGTGCACATGGTAGGCTAACAATTCCTGACTGTTAAATATATAAAAATATAAAATGTCACCATGTATGATATGAAGCAAACATTACTTTGACACTTAGTTCTCTTAATCTTTGTTTTATTTAAGAATATTGAGCATTCTTGTTTACTTATTGGTGTTTATTTAATGTAATTTATTTAAAGTGACATTGTACTTGGGAAAAACATGTCTGGATTATTTTTATTTTTTATTTTGCTATTCTATTTAAGTTTGGTAATTTTTTTCTAACTTGCTATTCTATAAAAGTTTGCACTTTCAAATGTGTAGTGTTTGTTGACTAAAGCTGTGAAGACTTTACTTTCTGCTATTAATTTATATGTTTGGTAATAAAAAGTTAAACTTGCAAAAAAAAAAAAAAAATTCTCAAGGTCGGGGGGCATTTTAAAGGAATTATGCTTAGGGCACCAAAATGGCTAGCAGCGGCACTGGTCGCCTTCATTTTCAGTGGGCGACAAAGTACTAGTGCTATTACCAATTCCAGGATCTGCGTTGTCTTCACGCTTTGTGGTCCTTATGAGATAGTGGGTAAAAGAAGTGATACTGATTATGTCATAAAAACACCTGATCGTAAGAGGAAAACCCGAGTGTGTCACATTAACATGCTCAAAGCTTACCATTCCAGGGAGGAAACACTTCGCTGTTCAGAGGAGAACACAGGGCCCGTGGTGTCGTCTGTTTCTGTGAGTGAGTTAGTACCATCATTTCCTACTGTTTGATGCTGATGAGGTGAGATTACGGGTTGGACCCCTGCCTTTTACACCATTGTCTAATTCTGAATTTTTAAGTGACCCTTCGAAGTTGCTGTGTCATTTGACAGAAGAACAGGGTGTAGATATTATAACCCTGTTTCAGAGTTTTCCTCAGATATTTGGAGATGTACCTAATAGGGGTGGCACGGTTCACAAAACCCTTGGTTCGGTTCGTATCACAGTTCTAGGGTCACGGTTCACGGTTCAGTACGGTTCTTGTTATTTTTTCTTTAAATTTTTAACACTCCAGAAATTTATTATCTTATTAATGTATTAATTATCCATAATTAAGGATACAGTATTAAAAAAAAAGTTATATCATGTAATCATGCACAAACTGAATTTGACTTTAAGCACATTATTGGGACCATCTCTGAGGAAAGCCAGATGAGATTTTGATAGAGCAAGAGGGAAGACATTGATGATTTCAACATGCTTTTCATTTATTTGGCAAAAAAGAGAATGTGTATTGCCATCTACATAAACTTGATGTGCATTTTTAGCACACTTCAGTGTAGCTCTTAGGTTTATCACTGAGAGGCTGCTTTAATACTGCAGAGAGTTTATGTGGACGAGAGAGAAACATAACCTTTGCACATGTAATATTTAAATCTCTTTAAGTCTCTTTTGTCCACTTTTGACCACTTCTGTCCTGATTACTTTGAGGGAAAATTTCTGAAATAAGATTTCAACTGAAATAAGATAGCGCAACTTTCACACGCTAGCATAATGAAACTACGCGGAAATCAGCCGCTTTAATTTTATCAATGAAAGGCTAAAAATAGCGCTGAATACGAAAAGACGTAAAACTTTCAGTACCTCAGATTAGATAAATGGTCGGAGAGAAGGCGATCTCCTGTGGCTGTTCGAGCACATTCAACCCACAGACTGCAGTTCTATCTATTGTTTTATTTCCGCTGTCATCAAAAGTAACATGAAATAAAAATATGTTTCCACACACCAAACTTATACGACGCTGGCGCATCCTCCAACTGCGGGCAGACTTCCTTTTCTCTCCCACTTGCCATTTCTACACGTAACATAACCTGCAGTACTTATACTCCAAACCAGTCACCTCTTCTTTCGCATGAAAGGGAAACACGCTATCTGAGGTCACATACAGGGCATGAGACTACATTGCGCATGCCATGAACCGTTGAACCGTGCGGCACACACACGCTCCGAACCAAGACAAGCGAACCGAACGGTTCGGATTTTTTTCATGGACCGTGCCACCCCTAGTACCTAAGCAGACTGATGTACTGTGCCATGACATTGATGTTCGCGATGCTGTCCCTATTAAACAGCACCCTTATCGGATGAATGCCACAAAGAGGGCTGCAATGAAAAATGAGGTTGAGTATTTACTGCAGGTGGGTTTCGCAAAGCCTAGCGTTAGTCCATGGAGCTCTCCATGCATCTTGGTTCCTAAAACTGATGGAACAGTTCGGTTTTGTACCGATTATCGCAAAGTAAATTCTGTTACGTTACCAGATTGTTTTCCATTGCCAAGGATGGAAGACTGCATTGACAATGTGGGTGCTGCTAAGTTTGTTAGCAAGTTGGATATGCTCAAAGGTTACTGGCAGGTGCCATTAACACCAAGGGCATCTGACATCTCTGCCAAATGCCATCACGTTGTATTGTAGGAACGAGTCTAACCCCAGACTCGTTCCTACAATACAACGTGATGGCATTTGGTCTTCGAAATGCCCCTGCAACCTTTCAAGGGTAAGCAGGTGGGGAAGGGCCAAGTTCGTCCTGTGGAGTCAAAAGTTGTTGCCATCAGAGATTATCCTGCTCCCACTACTCGCCGTGAGTTAAGAAGATTCCTGGGTATGGCAGGGTATTACAGGAGTTTTTGTAAGAACTTTTCTTCTGTTCCAAAACCTTTAACAGATTTACTTAGCCCTGCAAAATTATTTGTTTGGTCAACAGAGTGTCAGTGTGCTTTTGAAACTATCAAGCATCTTTTGTGTAGTTCACCCGTGTTGTCTGCTCCTGATTTTTCTGTGCCATTCAAGCTGGAGGTTGATGCAAGTGCAGTTGGAGCAGGTGCTGTGCTGCTGCAGGAAGATGAGGATGGTATCGGTCATCCAATTTGTTTCTTTTCAAAGAAGTTTAACAGACACCAGTGTAACTACTCTACAATTGAGAAAGAGGCGCTGGCATTGCTGTTGTCATTGCAGCATTTTGAAGTATATGTAGGGTCTACTTCATACCCTGTGCTTGTTTACACAGATCACAACCCTCTCACGTTCCTGTGTCGCATGTTTAACCAAAACCAACGGTTAATGCGATGGGCACTCGTAGTTCAGAATTATAATATTGACATTCGGCATAAGAAGGGAGTGGAAAATGTGGTTGCAGATGCCCTTTCTAGAGTATAACTCATGATCATTATTTTTGTTATTTACAAACATTATTAATTTTGTAATGTTTGATCAAAAGGTTGTGGGTGTTACGTGTTTGTAATGTTTTTTTCTCATGTTATTGTTTGCTGTGAGGTTTTCTGTTTTTTTTCTATTGTTTGTCTCCGCTGTCTCTGTTTCTAGGTACCGTGATTGGTAACATCGTGTGCCCAATAATTGGACACTCCCAGTTATTAGCAGTTGCTAATAAAAGAGGTCGTGGAGAAGGGATACATCAGGGGAGGAGCTTAGCTAGCTGCTGTGTGTGTGCTCTGCTACTGTTTCGGCTGTTGTTTAGTGGTGGTTAGTTTTGATGCCTTAGTCCATGTAACATGGAGTGAACGTTACCAGCCTGGAGTTATAAGAAGGGAAGTACAGTCTTGTTCAAAATAATAGCAGTACAATGTGACTAACCAGAATAATCAAGGTTTTTAGTATATTTTTTTATTGCTACGTGGCAAACAAGTTACCAGTAGGTTCAGTAGATTCTCAGAAAACAAATGAGACCCAGCATTCATGATATGCACGCTCTTAAGGCTGTGCAATTGGGCAATTAGTTGAATTAGTTGAAAGGGGTGTGTTCAAAAAAATAGCAGTGTGGCATTCAATAACTGAGGTCATCAATTTTGTGAAGAAACAGGTGTGAATCAGGTGGCCCCTATTTAAGGATGAAGCCAACACTTGTTGAACATGCATTTGAAAGCTGAGGAAAATGGGTCGTTCAAGACATTGTTCAGAAGAACAGCGTCTTTGATTAAAAAGTTGAATATAGGGGAAAACCTATAAAGAGGTGCAAAAAATGATAGGCTGTTCAGCTAAAATGATCTCCAATGCCTTAAAATGGAGAGCAAAACCAGAGAGACATGGAAGAAAACGGAAGACAACCATCAAAATGGATAGAAGAATAACCAGAATGGCAAAGGCTCAGCCAATGATCACCTCCAGGATGATCAAAGACAGTCTGGAGTTACCTGTAAGTACTGTGACAGTTAGAAGACGTCTGTGTGCTAATCTATTTTCAAGAATCCCCGCAAAGTCCCTCTGTTAAAAAAAGGCATGTGCAGAAGAGGTTACAATTTGCCAAAGAACACATCAACTGGCCTAAAGAGAAATGGAGGAACATTTTGTGGACTGATGAGAGTAAAATTGTTCTTTTTGGGTCCAAGGGCCACAGGCAGTTTGTGAGACGACCCCCAAACTCTGAATTCAAGCCACAGTACACAGTGAAGACAGTGAAGCATGGAGCATGATATGGGCATGTTTCTCCTACTATGGTGTTGGGCCTATTTATCGCATACCAGGGATCATGGATCAGTTTGCATATGTTAAAATACTTGAAGAGGTCATGTTGCCCTATGCTGAAGAGGACATGCCCTTGAAATGGTTGTTTCAACAAGACAATGACCCAAAACACACTAGTAAACGGGCAAAGTCTTGGTTCCAAACCAACAAAATTAATGTTATGGAGTGGCCAGCCCAATCTCCAGACCTTAATCCAATTGAGAACTTGTGGGGTGATATCAAAAATGCTGTTTCTGAAGCAAAACCAAGAAATTTGAATGAATCATAGAGTGGAATAACAGCTGAGAGGTGCCACAAGTTGGTTGACTCCATGCCACACAGATGTCAAGCAGTTTTAAAAAAACTGTGTTCATACAACCAAATATTAGTTTAGTGATTCACAGGATTGCTAAATCACAGAAAATTTTTTTTTGTACAAAATAGTATTGAGTTTGTACAGTCAAAGGTAGACACTGCTATTTTTTTGAACACACCCCTTTCAACTAATTGCCCAATTGCACAGCCTTAAGAGTGTGCATATCATGAATGCTGGGTCTTGTTTGTTTTCTGAGAATCTACTGAACCTACTGGTAACTTGTTTGCCACGTAGCAATAAAAAATATACTAAAAACCTTGATTATTCTGGTTAGTCACATTGAACTGCTATTATTTTGAACAAGACTGTATGTCACGTGATTTACATCTCACAAACACGCAGTCTTGAGTGCCCCTTTGTATGTTTTTGTTTTTCAGTTAGTGTAGATTTAGTTATGGCGTGTGAACGCTGAAGATGTTGTGTTCTTGCTTTTTGTTTTTAGTTAGTTTAGCTGGGGGGGAAATTTAGGTAAGTACTTGTTTTGTTTTGTTACTTTCATTCTTTTGGCACCGCTCATTTCTTTGACTCTGTGGCTTTTACAATTTCTACAATTTTCTCATGTATAACACTGTAAATAAACGAACCACTTTATGAGTATTTTTTGATGTCCATGTCTTATTCACCACATTATTTCCCAGAGGCCTAACGTAAGTTGTGTTTAAAGTTACTATGTACGCCCGTTTCATACCTCCTAACCACCAGGGGGCGTAACATATTAGTGACTGCCTCCTCTTCAGAGGGCAGACTCTTCAGTAGGTCATCCATATAGAAGTTTCGGTTGACAGTTTCAATCACTTCTGTTGGAAAGTTGGCCTGATTGTCTTCAGCGGTTTTTCTAAGAGCAAGACAGGCGACACTGGGTGAGGAAACCGCTCTGAATAAATGGACAGTCATGCGATGTTCTACAAGACCTGTTTCCAGGTTATCTTGAGGCCACCATAAGAATCTTAAGTAGTCCCTGTGTTTCTCTGCCACCTTAACCTGGTGGAACATAGCTTTTATGTCTGCCATTATGGCCACTTGTTCCTGTCTGAACCTCATAAGAACTCCAACTAACGAGCTGGTGAGGTTGGGTCCTTGCAGGAGCTGACTGTTGAGCGAGATCCCTTGTACTCTGCTCCACAGTCAAACACCACTCGTAGCTTTCCTTTACGTGGATGGTACACACGGTGGTGCGGGATATACCACACCTTCCCTGTTGGCGCTTCCAACTGATGCTGCGGCACTTCTTCAGCATAGCCATTTCTAATGACATCAGCAAGAAAGTTATTGTACGCTTCATGAAAGCTTGCATCTTTCTGAAGTCCTCTTTTCAAACCATGAACACGTTGCATGGCAACACAAAGATTGTTCGGCATCGAAACATCTTTGTCTTTGAAAGGCATTTGAAATGTATAATGTCCGTTTTTAAGCTGAGCAGAGCTTTCCATTATCTCTACAAACTTCTTTTCTTCCCTTGACATTTCTTCCTGTTCTGCAGACGCTTGCTCATTGAAGTCGTAATTGTATTGGCTGGTTAACAGTTCTTCAATTCTGTCAATGGCAATTCTGTTGGCATAAACTAAAGGGTGGTCACTTCCACAGTCACTACTTCCTTGTAATGGACCATTTATTACCCATCCCAGTAGGGTTCTAATTGCGTAGGGTCCTCCACCTTCATGACTGTTAATCACCTCCCAAGGCTCCATCAACTTGGAGGCGTTTGTGCCAATTAATAGGTCAACATCAGCATTTATATGGGGAATCTTTACATCCTCTAAATAAGGCCATTTTCTCAGCTCCCTTTCGCTAATTATATTGGCTGTAGAGACAGGCATCTCTTTCTGGGTACACACTTTTGAAAGTGGATAGAAGCACTCACCAGAAACTCCTAAAATTTCCAGACCGTCAACAACGGAGCTTTCTACTGCGTTATTATGGCCTAAGGTGCGGATATGAATCTTACATTTGCGTCCTTCCATGTTCAACTTGTTTTATGCACATTTTAAAGTATCGCATGAGAAAAGAGTGATGAAAACGCCAAATTTCATCCCCTAATTCGCAAAGGTGGTTTGAGGTGGTTTTTGACCTATGCGAAAAAGAGACAATGTGAATAAAAGGAGATGGAAACATATTTGCCGGATAAATTCTCACGTAATGAACACCCACAGGACTGAGCGTCTAGCTGTTCCCACTGAAGTTTTCTTTACCATATATGGGTGTCGATGTTATCAGCTAGTGCCTGAATAAAAATGCTGCATTTCTTTAACATTTTTAACTTGCCCCATATAATACATGCAGTCCTGTCTCCATTTTCCAAGTGTGTCTCGTTTTGTTTACTATTAGTTACTAAGTAACCAATACCACGATCAAACGCTCTAACAACTTGATGGAAATGCACCTAATTCGTATTTGGTGTGTTTTTTGCGACTTTTGAAAAGATTCGCTTCACGTTATTATTTATTTGATTTTATTGCATTACTGTACTTAAAACTAATGTTAGACCTTACTTTATTTGTAACTTTGTTCTTATTTTATTTCCCCCACCCAGAAATGTTTTGTTGGTCCAAAAATTATTTGGTTCATGACATGTAATCCGTTTAACCACTACTTATATTGTAAAATGATGTAATACTAAGGTAAAGTGAGTTGTTTACTGTGCACCCAGATGCACACGCATACTCAAATGGACACACACTCATAAGCGTCCACCCTATTTCACCAAGGTCCACTTAGTTTAAAATTTCTAGCCTCGCATCTGTGTCAGGCTTATAGGGTTTCACACTGCAAGTTTGTAAACTCAGGGTGAAAAAAGTTATTTGCATATTTCTGTTGTCTCTTTTCATGCCATAACATTCTAGCACTGCATTGTTTTATACTTTTGCCACTGGATAAATTTATGTATCTCACCTAGCTGCAACCACAATGGTTCTCTGAGCAGAGTATATGGTCAAGCAATGTGGAACAGACCACTCATTCTTGCTTTCCTCCACCTGCAAAACATAACAACAGATAGTCCAGAGAAAGATCTAGCAGTCAGACGAAGTATATCTGTATGTTAAGCATTCGTTCATAAGGATAGATTCAGTAACAACTACTGTATCTTAATATCTATCGTCTACTTATTAACTTCCTGACGTATGGAAATCCTCATCTCTATGAAGCCAAGGGGAGAGGAATGAGACGGTTGGAAGTGAAAAGATCTTTTGAAGTGTGTTTGTTGGGAAGGGTAATTGTTGGAATTTCCTCATACTCACCGGAGCGTCCAACACAATAAGCTGTGGACAGGAGCGAAGCAGAGATATGCAGGTTAGCAGACAGAGAGGCCAGAGACACTAGGCCTACTACTTCTACTGTCACCCTTTAAAGCAACACTATGTAGTTTTTTTACCTTTAAATAATGTCTCTAAAATTATTTCAATGATAGAACAACTTTTAACTGGACAAATTGTACTGTTGCTGCAACCTGAGCAGCCTCCTAGCTGCTACAAGCACACTCTGAAAGTGGCGGTGGAGGGTAGGAAACACAGCCCCGCCCCTCCCCTTGCCTGCAAAAGAGTGTCTGATACCAGGCACTGTTGCGCTTTTCAACCACATGGGGGAGCTGCAAGTCATTTTTACATGGAAACTACATAGTGTTGCTTTAACATTATACGCACAACAAACCTTATACAAACCTATGAAATCTCTGCTTGGCTCTACAAAACTTCAGATCACACAACTCATGGCACACATCTTACGCTCTGGTTTTGTCTAAGTCTTCTTATTTTAACTTCTGTTTATCTGTGCTGCTGATTACCATAGACAATACTTTAAACTCATCCCTCAGTTTGTAAATACAGCATTACAATCTAGTAATGCACAGAAATGTCAGGCGTCAAAGCTTTTTGGCTGAAAATGGCATTTTTGTTTATTTAACTAAAAGAAACAAACGTGCAAAAATATCAAAGAAAATAAAAGACCCTCCGCCTCTCCTGTCAGTGCTAAACTGTTATCACAGCGCTACACAGCAAAGCACGATTGTGCCAGCTGTGTGAAAATACAAAATTACACACAACTTCTGCCTGATGCACAACTGCCCATGAACGTGCTTTAACATGTCTCTAACGTCAGAGATCATGTGCATTGACTCGCCCTGGCGCATATTTTTGTAAGTCACTCAAGCTCAAACCCCCCCCCCCCAAATACCATTTTGCAACCGGTAGTGACTCGTTCATCCGTGAGTTTTGAATTACATTGCGAATGACAGAGGCAGGAGATCTGTTAATACTATATATACGTGCCGGTAATCTTTATTTTTTGTTCACACATAGCGCTTACCGGTAAATAACTGGTAATCTTACAAACTCGCAGCACTGATTTACCAGAAAGTTACCTGCCAATAAATTACCAGTAAAGAATGCATGTGTGAAAGGGACTAATGGTTGAATTAAAGTCAACAAATCCCATCATTTCAGCTGCTTCAGAGCCTCATTAATCTACGTTATTGTTTTGATGATGCGCCCTCTAGCATCATGGATTATATTAATTGCATCTTTAAGAGAGTAAAAACAATGCAGTATTTGAATACACTAGCTGAGAATGATATCTCTACATTCGCTAGTGATTAATTAAATAAAAAATTAGAAGCTGAGCCAGGTGGAACACTCTTAAAGGGGAAGCAAAATCTGAATCAGAGGATGAAAAACAGGGTGGAAAACAGTCAGAGTTCACTTAATTTTGTATGATTCTTGGCAAAGAAACTTTAGTGATATTATAAGTACACCTCAGGGAACATCATAAAAGGTAATGTCGGCCAATTGCATCCAGAATATTTGGTTTCGGTCCAGATTTTTTGGTGCCGGTGCTCTGCGTTTTTCCGTGGACTTTCCTGATATGAATACACACTAACTTTTAGTGTGTTATTAAAGTCTGTTGTGAATTTTGTAAATACACTTGGTATAATTTAATTTCACTTGTTTTTCATCCTTTTATCATTGGTTTGATCTCAGACAAGATCTGAACCCATTTTTATCTTTGTAGCTCAGACGATTGTTACAACAGAACTCATAATTTATGTTTAATTCTGAGAAAAGCCTCTTATTGTAGCGCTTTTAGACAGAGTTGTTCATCAATAGGGCATTTCGGCGAGCTGGTTGACTTGAGGATTTTCTTAATGGGGAGTGAACGCCAAAGCATTAAAACCTGAACAATTCATATTGCTTTTGATGGTTTGCATGAGTGAAAGAGCAGTAGAAAACAACATTGACATGATTTTATAATAATATAAACATCATAATAACAACAACTTGTCTTTCTTGGATTTAATTTATGTATGATGGATTCAGTCTCTGCAGTTTAAGCGCAGTCTCTGCAGTTTAATATTCACAAGTTATCATCCACAGCTGCTTTTCTCAGAAGAGTTAAAAAGAGGAGGATTAAGCAGTTCATTATCTGGCAAATGTGGAAACATTTAGAATAACATACTACCAGATTTCTTTTATGCCATTTCTATAGTAAGCTGTATGTACACACTGCATAGTCTGCTAATTTTGTGTATACATTGAAAACCTGTCTAACCTGCTTTTTTACCAAAATATACAGTGTACAACAAAACACACTCTGTATCTTAAAATGTATTGTGCCTAAACTTGAACTATGTGACAAATCCAGTTAAAATGCTTAATGTTGCATAATGAGAAATGCTTGCATATACTAATTTAAAGGGCACATATAATACAAAATTCACTTTTACAAGGTGTTTGGACATAAATGTGTGTTGGCAGTGTGTGCACAACCACCCTACAATGAAAAAATCTATTCACCACTTCTTTTTTAATCCCCATTAAACCAAAGCAGCCTCATACAGACATACTGTTTTGATTCTTTCTTACTTATTCATTTAGCTGACGCTTTTATCCAAAGCGACTTACAATTGCTATAGATGTCAGAGGTTGCACGCCTCTGGAGCAACTAGGGGTTAAGTGTCTTGCTCAGGAACACAATAGCCGCTTTTGCACTATCGGGCCTGTGCGAGCCAGGGCTTCAAACGGAGCCAATAGCCTCAGACCTCCAGCTGTGTAGCCAAACGACGCGTTTGCATTGTCAAGCCATTAGCGCCGCAGCGCTTCAGAAAACCCTGCCCTTAATACGCCTACCTGGATGTAACGTGACGCAACTCCGCCTGTTTTACCGTGAGGAAGTCATCTCAATCTGACAGGAGACGGGAGTGAGATCGCATCAACATACAACAAACATAAAGAACATAACTGAGGCGGCTGTTTGCACGGTGAAAGCCAAGATGAGAAGATAGAGATGTTTGCTCCATCCGTGGTGTTACTCTTGAAGTTTATGTTGGCTGCACACGAGCGATCTCACGACGAGACAATATCAGATCAATAAGCAATAGTTAGCTTTATGAAGTAGGATAATTACAAATAAAGCGTTCATCTACCTAATGTGCCATTATACTATATACACAATATTTTAAAGAATATAACGAGTCCTAGTTTTACATTTATGTAAAATAATCTTATTTTAAAATACAGGTATGCACGTGTGTCTAAATATGTGAGTTTGTAATTATAGTTCTATGACGATGTAAACATACTTACACATTATAAGAGGTGTGATATCTTTAATCATGAAAACGTTAATAGTTGAGCATCACATGAAACACAAGGTAACTGTCTAATAGCTATTTCAATAATGTGTCAATCAATAAATACTTTTGTCTTTAAAGAACTGCCTCGAATAGCTGAATAGGACTGACAATCACTTTACTTGCATCTCAAAAATAAAAACGTTTGAGAAATCATTATGTTGGCTTTGAAAAAGCCAACATACTGTTATTGCTATTAAACTTATTATGTTGGCTTGACAAAGCCAACATACTGTTCTTCGATCTAAGCTTATTAGTGGTGCTTGCATTTATGCAAGGCATCACTATTATTATTGCTCATACTTATTAGTGGTGCTTGCATTTATGCAAGGCATCACTATTATTATTGCTCATACTTATTAGTGGTGCTTGCATTTATGCAAGGCATCACTATTATTATTGCTCATACTTATTAGTGGTGCTTGCATTTATGCAAGGCATCACTATTACTATTCCTCAGGGATATTATTATTAGTGGTGCTTGCATTTATGCAAGGCATCACTATTATTATTGCTCATACTTATTAGTAGTGCTTGCATTTATGCAAGGCATCACTATTACTATTGCTCATACTTATTATTAGTGGTGCTTGCATTTATGCAAGGCATCACTATTATTATCTTGCATACTTATTAGTGGTGCTTGCATTTATGCAAGGCATCACTATTACTATTCCAAAAATTATTATTATGTTGGCTTTGAAAAAGCCAATATATTGTTATTGCTATTAAACTTATTATTAGTGGTGCTTGCATTTATGCAAGGCATCACTATTATTATTGCTCATACTTATTAGTGGTGCTTGCATTTATGCAAAGCATCACTATTATTATTGCTCAGGGATATTATTATTATTATGTTGGCTTGAGAAAGCCAACATACTGTTGTTGTACATAAACTTTTTATTATTAGTGGTGCTTGCATTTATGCAAAGCATCACTATTATTATTGCTCATACTTATTATTAGTGGTGCTTGCATTTATGCAAGGCATCACTATTACTATTGCTCATACTTATTATTAGTGGTGCTTGCATTTATGCAAGGCATCACTATTACTATTGCTCAGGGATATTATTATTAGTGGTGCTTGCATTTATGCAAGGCATCACTATTACTATTGCTCATACTTATTATTAGTGGTGCTTGCATTTATGCAAGGCATCACTATTACTATTGCTCATACTTATTATGTTGGCTTGACAAAGCCAACATACTGATATTGTATTTAAACTTATTATTATTATGTTGGCTTGAAAAAGCCAACATATTGTTATTGCTCTTAAACTTATTATTATGTTGGCTTGACAAAGCCAACATACTGTTCTTCGATCTAAGCTTATTAGTGGTGCTTGCATTTATGCAAGGCATCACTATTACTATTCCTCAGGGATATTATTATGTTGGCTTGACAAAGCCAACATACTGTTATTGTATCTAAGCTTATTATTATTATTAGTGGTGCTTGCATTTATGCAAAGCATCACTATTACTATCTTGCATACTTATTATTATTATTATTAGTGGTGCTTGCATTTATGCAAAGCATCACTATTACTATCTTGCATACTTATTATTATTATTAGTGGTGCTTGCATTTATGCAAAGCATCACTATTACTATCTTGCATACTTATTATTAGTGGTGCTTGCATTTATGCAAAGCATCACTATTACTATCTTGCATACTTATTATTAGTGGTGCTTGCATTTATGCAAAGCATCACTATTACTATCTTGCATACTTATTATTATTAGTGGTGCTTGCATTTATGCAAAGCATCACTATTACTATTGCTCAGGGATATTATTATGTTGGCTTGACAAAGCCAACATACTGTTCTTCGATCTAAGCTTATTACAGTGCATTGAAAATGCGCTGTACTGTTCTTACTGGGCTTTTTATTACAGTGCATTGAAAATGCGCTGTACTGTTCTTACTGGGCTTTTTATTATGTTGGCTTGAAAAAGCCAACATATTGTTATTGCTTTTAAACTTATTAGTGGTGCTTGCATTTATGCAAAGCATCACTATTACTATCTTGCATACTTATTATTATTATTAGTGGTGCTTGCATTTATGCAAGGCATCACTATTACTATTGCTCATACTTATTATTATGTTGGCTTTGAAAAAGCCAATATATTGTTATTGCTATTAAACTTATTTTTATTATTATTATTCCGCTTTCTTCTGAGACTAAATTTCCGACACTAACTCGTCCTAGGGCTTTCAAGCTACATGCACCAAATTTTCCACAGACCTTCAGACTGCTCTGACTTAGTGTGCTATATCTTTTCTAACTGATGGGACCTTCCGAATTCCTAAACGGGGGGCTCGAACACCCCAAAATTTCCATTGACTTAACATTGAGACAAACTTTGACGGGTCATAGCTGTGAGTAAGAAACTTGTAGAAACTTGTGGCTTACCACATTTAAGGAGGCTGACAGGCTCTGTAAGAACATACATCACAATGGGGTGTAAGCTATACCCCTGGGGTGTAAGAGGCCCCCAAAATTTCCCATTGACTTATAATGGGGCAGGAAACATGCCCATATAAGGGAATGAAAGCGTCCCAGATGGAATATCTTTACTTTAGAGTGTTGTAGAGACATGGGGGTGGGCTCATTTTACTCAGTCATCCTATCAGTCTCTTAGGATCGCCCCAAAGCTATTTAGCCACGCCCCTAGCAACAATTTTGGGTACCCTAGCAACATCTCCCATAGACTACCATTATAAAAAGCCCAGATGGATATCTTTACACCAGAGTGTCATAGAGACATGGGGGTGGGCTCATTTTACTCAGGCATCCAATCAGTCTTAATAGGATTCTTATTGAGGCATTAAGCCACGCCCCTAGCAACCAAATATGAACACCCTAGCAACATAATAAACAAAGCCTTTTATCTCTTGATCTGAACATCATAGAGACATGGGGGTTGGGTCTTTGGGTCATGTTAGCTTCATGCTAGCTCCATGCTAAGTCAAACTAGCTTCATGCTAGTTTCATGCTAGCTTTATGCTAATTTCATAATACATTTTGTTAAGTTCATGCTAAATCATGCCAACTTCATGTCAAATCTTGTTAGCTGCACGCCAAATAGTGCTAGCGTCATGCTAATCATGTTAGCATCATGCTAATCATGCTAGCTTCACGTTAAATCATGCTAGCTTCATGCTAATCATGCTAACCTCATGCTTACTTCATGCTAATCATGGTAGCCTCATGCTAGCTTCATGCTAATCATGCTAGCATCATACTAGCTTCATGCTAATCATGCTACAATCATGCTAGCTTCATGCTAATCATGGTAGAATCATGCTAGCTTCATGCTCATCATGCTAGAATCATGCTAGTTTCATGGTAGCATCATGCTAGCTTCATGGTAATCATGCTAACATCATGCTAGCTTCATGCTAATCATGCTAGCATCATGCTAATCATGTTAACATCATGCTAGCTTCATGCTAATCATGCTAGCATCATGCTAGCTTCATGCTAATCATGCTAGCATCATGCTAGCTTCATGCTAATCATGCTAGCAACATGCTAGCTTCATGCTTGTCATGTTAGCATCATGCTAGCTTCATGCTAGTCATGCTAACATCATGCTAGCCGCATGATAATCATGCTAGCTTCATGCTAATCAAGCTAGCTTCATGCTAATCATGCTAGCATCATGCTAGCTTCATGCTAATCATGCTAACATCTTGCTAGCTTCATGCTAAACATGCTAGCATCATGCTAGTTTCATGCTAATCATGCTAGCTTCATGCTAACATCATGCTAATCATGCTAGCTAATCATGTTAGCTTCATGCTAATCATGCTAGCATCATGCTAGCTTCGTGTTAATCATGTTAGCATCATGCTAGCTTCATGCTAATCATGCTAACATCATGCTAGCTTCATGCTAATCATGCTAGCATCATGCTAACATCATGCTAGCTTCATGCTAATCATGCTAGCATCATGCTAGCTTCATGCTAATCATGCTAGCATCATGCTAGCTTCATGCTAATCATGCTAACATCATGCTAGCTTCATGCTAATCATGCTAACATCATGCTAGCTTCATGCTAATCATGCTAGCATCATGCTAGCTTCATGCTAATCATGCTAACATCATACTAGCTTCATGCTAATCATGCTAGCATCATGCTAGCTTCGTGTTAATCATGCTAGCTTCGTGCTAATCATGTTAGCATCATGCTAGCTTCATGCTAATCATGCTAACATCATGCTAGCTTCATGCTAATCATGTTTGCATCATGCTAGCATCATGCTAGCTTCATGCTAATCATGCTAGCATCATGCTAGCTTCATGCTAATCATGCTAGCTTCATGCTGATCATGCTAACATCATGCTAACTTCATGCTAATCATGCTAACATCATGCTAGCTTCATGCTAATCATGCTAGCATCATGCTAGCTTCATGCTAATCATGTTAGCATCATGCTAGCTTCATGCTAATCATGCTAGCATCATGCTAGCTTCATGCTCATCATGCTAGCATCATGCTAGCTTCATGCTAATCATGCTAGCATCATGCTAGCTTCATGCTAATCATGCTAGCATCATGCTAGCTTAATGTTAATCATGCTACCTTCATACTTAAACATTCTAACAGCCAGATAGCCTACTAAACTAAACTTCTGTCAAACCGTTTTAAACGTTCAAGCTACGCTTTTTCAAGCCAACATAAAGTTTGTCTTCAAACTTTAATATCTAGTTATTATTATTATTCCGCTTTCTTCTGAGACTAAATTTTCGACACTAACTCGTCCTAGAGCTTTCAAGCTACATGCACCAAATTTTCCACGGACCTTCAGACTGGTCTGACTTAGTGTGCTATATCTTTTCTAACTGATGGGACCTTCCGAATTCCTAAACGGGGGGCTCGAACACCCCAAAATTTCCATTGACTTAACATTGAGACAAACTTTGATGGGTCATAGCTGCGAGTGAGAAACTTGTAGAAACTTGTGGCTTACCACATTTAAGGAGGCTGACAGGCTGTGTAAGAACATACCTAACAATGGGGTGTAAGCTGTACCCCTGGGGTGTAAGAGGCCCCCAAAATTTCCCATTGACTTATAATGGGGCAGGAAACATGCCCATGAAAGGGAATAAAAGCGTCCCAGATGGAATATCTTCACTTTAGAATGTCGTAGAGACATGTGGGTGGGCTCATTATACTCAGGCATCCAATCAGTCTCTTAGGATCACCCCAAAGCTATTAAGCCACGCCCCTAGCAACAATTTTGGGTACCCTAGCAACATCTCCCATAGACTACCATTATAAAAAGCCCAGATGGATATCTTTGCACCAGAGTGTCATAGAGACATAGGGGTGGGCTCATTTTACTCTGGAATCCAATCAGTCTCTTAGGATTCTTAATGAGGTATTAAGCCACGCCCCTAGCAACCAAATATAAGCACCCTAGCAACATAATAAACGAAGCCTTATATCTCTGGATCTGAACATCATAGAGACATGGGGGTTGGGTCTTTGGGTCATGTTAGCTTCATGCTAGCTCCATGCTAAGTCATACTAGCTTCATGCTAGTTTCATGCTAGCTTTATGCTAATTGCATAATAAATCTTTCTAACTTCATGCTAAATCATGCTAGCATCATGCTAAATCATGCTAGCTTCATGCTAATCATGCTAGCATCATGCTAGCTTCATGCTAATCATGCTAGCTTCATACTAAATCATCTTAGCTTCATGCTATTCATGCTAGCATCATGCTAGCTTCATGCTAATCATGCTAGCATCATGCTACCTTCATGCTAATCATGCTAGCATCATGCTAGCTTCATGCTAATCATGCTAGCTTCATGCTAATCATGCTAGCATCATGCTAGCTTCATGCTAATCATGCTAGCATCATGCTAGCTTCATGCTAATCATGCTAGCATCATGCTAGCTTCATGCTAATCATGCTACCATCATGCTAGCTTCATGCTAATCATGCTAGCATCATGCTAGCTTCATGCTAATCATGCTAGCATCATGCTAGCATTCATGCTAATCATGCTAGCATCATGCTAGCTTCATGCTAATCATGCTAGCATCATGCTAGCTTCATGCTAATCATGCTAACATCATGCTAGCTTCATGCTAATCATGCTAGCATCATGCTAGCTTCATGCTAATCATGCTACCATCATGCTAGCATCATGCTAGCTTCATGCTAGCTTCATGCTAATCATGCTTCCATCATGCTAGCATCATGCTAGCTTCATGCTAATCATGCTACCATCATGTTAGCATCATGCTAGCTTCATGCTAATCATGCTAGCATCATGCTAGCTTTATGCTAATCATGCTAGCATCATGCTAGCTTCATGCTAATCATGCTACCATCATGTTAGCATCATGCTAGCTTCATGCTAATCATGCTAGCATCATGCTAGCTTCATGCTAATCATGCTAGCTTCATGCTAGCTTCATGCTAATCATGCTAGCTTCATGCTAATCATGCTAGCTTCATGCTAGCTTCATGCTAGCATCATGCTAGCTTCATGCTAATCATGCTAGCATCATGCTAGCTTCATGCTAATCATGCTAGCTTCATGCTAGCTTCATGCTAATCATGCTAGCATCATGCTAGCTTCATGCTAATCATGCTAGCATCATGCTAGCTTCATGCTAATCATGCTAGCATCATGCTAGCTTCATGCTAATCATGCTACCATCATGCTAGCTTCATGCTAATCATGCTACCATCATGTTAGATTCATGCTAATCATGCTAGCTTCATGCTAATCATGCTAACATCATGCTAGCTTCATGCTAATCATGCTAACATCATGCTAGCTTCATGCTAATCATGCTAACATCATGCTAGCTTCATGCTAATCATGTTAACATCATGTTAGCTTCATGCTAATCATGCTAGCATCATGCTAGCTTCATGCTAATCATGCTTGCATCATGCTAGCTTCATGCTAATCATGCTAACATCATGCTAGCTTCATGCTAATCATGCTAACATCATGCTAGTTTCATGGTAATCATGCTACCTTTATACTTAAACATACTAACTGCCAGACTGCCTACTAAACTAAACTTCTGTCAAACCGTTTTAATTGTTCAGGCTACGCTTTTTCAAGCCAACATAAAGTTTGTCTTCAAACTTTAATATCTAGTTATGTTGGCTTTGAAAAAGCCAATATATTGTTATTGCTATTAAACTTATTTTTATTATTATTATTCCGCTTTCTTCTGAGACTAAATTTCCGACACTAACTCGTCCTAGGGCTTTCAAGCTACATGCACCAAATTTTCCACAGACCTTCAGACTGCTCTGACTTAGTGTGCTATATCTTTTCTAACTGATGGGACCTTCCGAATTCCTAAACGGGGGGCTCGAACACCCCAAAATTTCCATTGACTTAACATTGAGACAAACTTTGACGGGTCATAGCTGTGAGTAAGAAACTTGTAGAAACTTGTGGCTTACCACATTTAAGGAGGCTGACAGGCTCTGTAAGAACATACATCACAATGGGGTGTAAGCTATACCCCTGGGGTGTAAGAGGCCCCCAAAATTTCCCATTGACTTATAATGGGGCAGGAAACATGCCCATATAAGGGAATGAAAGCGTCCCAGATGGAATATCTTTACTTTAGAGTGTCTTAGAGACATGGGGGTGGGCTCATTTTACTCAGTCATCCTATCAGTCTCTTAGGATCGCCCCAAAGCTATTTAGCCACGCCCCTAGCAACAATTTTGGGTACCCTAGCAACATCTCCCATAGACTACCATTATAAAAAGCCCAGATGGATATCTTTACACCAGAGTGTCATAGAGACATGGGGGTGGGCTCATTTTACTCAGGCATCCAATCAGTCTTAATAGGATTCTTATTGAGGTATTAAGCCACGCCCCTAGCAACCAAATATGAACACCCTAGCAACATAATAAACAAAGCCTTTTATCTCTTGATCTGAACATCATAGAGACATGGGGGTTGGGTCTTTGGGTCATGTTAGCTTCATGCTAGCTCCATGCTAAGTCAAACTAGCTTCATGCTAGTTTCATGCTAGCTTTATGCTAATTTCATAATACATTTTGTTAAGTTCATGCTAAATCATGCCAACTTCATGTCAAATCTTGTTAGCTGCACGCCAAATAGTGCTAGCGTCATGCTAATCATGTTAGCATCATGCTAATCATGCTAGCTTCACGTTAAATCATGCTAGCTTCATGCTAATCATGCTAACCTCATGCTTACTTCATGCTAATCATGGTAGCCTCATGCTAGCTTCATGCTAATCATGCTAGCATCATACTAGCTTCATGCTAATCATGCTACAATCATGCTAGCTTCATGCTAATCATGGTAGAATCATGCTAGCTTCATGCTCATCATGCTAGAATCATGCTAGTTTCATGGTAGCATCATGCTAGCTTCATGGTAATCATGCTAACATCATGCTAGCTTCATGCTAATCATGCTAGCATCATGCTAATCATGTTAACATCATGCTAGCTTCATGCTAATCATGCTAACATCATGCTAGCTTCATGCTAATCATGCTAGCATCATGCTAGCTTCATGCTAATCATGCTAGAAACATGCTAGCTTCATGCTTGTCATGTTAGCATCATGCTAGCTTCATGCTAGTCATGCTAACATCATGCTAGCCGCATGATAATCATGCTAGCTTCATGCTAATCAAGCTAGCTTCATGTTAATCATGCTAGCATCATGCTAGCTTCATGCTAATCATGCTAACATCTTGCTAGCTTCATGCTAATCATGCTAGCATCATGCTAGTTTCATGCTAATCATGCTAGCTTCATGCTAACATCATGCTAATCATGCTAGCTAATCATGTTAGCTTCATGCTAATCATGCTAGCATCATGCTAGCTTCGTGTTAATCATGTTAGCATCATGCTAGCTTCATGCTAATCATGCTAACATCATGCTAGCTTCATGCTAATCATGCTAACATCATGCTAACATCATGCTAGCTTCATGCTAATCATGCTAGCATCATGCTAGCTTCATGCTAATCATGCTAGCATCATGCTAGCTTCATGCTAATCATGCTAACATCATGCTAGCTTCATGCTAATCATGCTAGCATCATGCTAGCTTCATGCTAATCATGCTAGCATCATGCTAGCTTCATGCTAATCATGCTAACATCATACTAGCTTCATGCTAATCATGCTAGCATCATGCTAGCTTCGTGTTAATCATGCTAGCTTCGTGCTAATCATGTTAGCATCATGCTAGCTTCATGCTAATCATGCTAACATCATGCTAGCTTCATGCTAATCATGTTTGCATCATGCTAGCATCATGCTAGCTTCGTGCTAATCATGCTAGCATCATGCTAGCTTCATGCTAATCATGCTAGCTTCATGATGATCATGCTAACATCATGCTAACTTCATGCTAATCATGCTAACATCATGCTAGCTTCATGCTAATCATGCTAGCATCATGCTAGCTTCATGCTAATCATGTTAGCATCATGCTAGCTTCATGCTAATCATGCTAGCATCATGCTAGCTTCATGCTCATCATGCTAGCATCATGCTAGCTTCATGCTAATCATGCTAGCATCATGCTAGCTTCATGCTAATCATGCTAGCATCATGCTAGCTTAATGTTAATCATGCTAGCTTCATGCTAGCATCATGCTAATCATGCTAACATCATGCTAACTTCATGTTAATCATGCTACCTTCATACTTAAACATTCTAACAGCCAGATAGCCTACTAAACTAAACTTCTGTCAAACCGTTTTAAACGTTCAAGCTACGCTTTTTCAAGCCAACATAAAGTTTGTCTTCAAACTTTAATATCTAGTTTATAATTATTATTCTTCTTTTTCTGGACACTTTTTCGGCGCGTAACTCGTCCCGCACGGTTTAACGTAGTCCCACGAAAGAGGGCTCAAATCGACCGGATTATTGAGGAGAGGTGTGCTATGACTTTTATAAGGGATCGGGTGCAGGATTTCTGAAAGGGGGGCGAAAAACCACCCGAAAAATCCCATTGACTTAACATTGCGCCCAACTTTGACAGGTCATAGCTCCGCTCGAGGATTTTATAGAAACATGTGGGTTACAACATTTGAAGAGGGTGGTAGGCTCTGTAAGAACATGGATCACAATGGGGTGTAAGTTGTACCCCTGGGGTGTAAGAGGCACCCAAAAATTCCCATTGACTTATAATGGGGCAGGAAACATGCCCATATAAGGGAATAAAACAGTTCCAGATGGGATATCTTTGCTTTACAGTGTTGTAGAGATAAGTGGGTGGGCTCATTTTACTCGGGCATCCAATCAGTCTCTCAGGATCATCCCAGAGCTATTAAGCCACGCCCCTAGCAACAATTTTGGGCACCCTAGCAACATCTCCCATAGACTGCCATTATAAAATGCCCAGATGGATATCTTTGCATCACACTGTCATAGAGACATGGGGGTGGGCTCATTTTACTCAGGCATCCAATCAGTCTCTCAGGATCCTTACATAGGTATTAAGCCACGCCCCTAGCAACCACTTTTGAGCACCCTAGCAACATAAAATTCAAACAGTTATATCTCAGCATCAGAACATCGTAGAGACACGGGGGTTGGACCGTTTGACTCGTGACTCAGAGTGTAATCATTATGGGATGCCATTTTTTTCCCTAGCAACCAAATACAGTACCCTAGCAACAGAGTAAACAAAGCCTTATATCTCCGCATCAGAACATCGTAGAGACACGGGGGCTGGACCGTTTGACTCGTGACTCAGAGTGTAATCATTATGGGATGCCATTTTTTTCCCTAGCAACCAAATACAGTACCCTAGCAACAGAGTAAACAAAGCCTTATATCTCCGCATCAGAACATCGTAGAGACACGGGGGTTGGACCGTTTGACTCGTGACTCGGAGTGTAATCACTAGTGGATGCCATTTTTTCCCTAGCAACCAAATACAGTACCCTAGCAACAGAGTAAACAAAGCCTTATATCTCCGCATCAGAACATCGTAGAGACACGGGGGTTGGACCGTTTGACTCCTGACTTAGAGTGTAATCATTATGGGATGCCAATTTTTTCCCTAGCAACCAAATACAGTACCCTAGCAACAGAGTAAACAAAGCCTTATATCTCCGCATCAGAACATCGTAGAGACACGGGGGTTGGACCGTTTGACTCGTGACTCGGAGTGTAATCATTATGGGATGCCAATTTTTTCCCTAGCAACCAAATACAGTACCCTAGCAACAGAGTAAACAAAGCCTTATATCTCCGCATCAGAACATCGTAGAGACATGGGGGTTGGACCGTTTGACTCGTGACTCAGAGTGTAACCATTATGGGATGCCATTTTTTCCCTAGCAACCAAATACAGTACCCTAGCAACAGAGTAAACAAAGCCTTATATCTCCGCATCAGAACATCGTAGAGACACGGGGGTTGGACCGTTTGACTCGTGAATCAGAGTGTAATCACTAGTGGATGCCAATTTTTTCCCTAGCAACCAAATACAGTACCCTAGCAACAGTGTAAACAAAGCCTTATATCTCCGCATCAGAACATCGTAGAGACACGGGGGTTGGACCGTTTGACTCGTGACTCGGAGTGTAATCATTATGGGATGCCAATTTTTTCCCTAGCAACCAAATACAGTACCCTAGCAACAAAGTAAACAAAGCCTTATATCTCCGCATCAGAACATCGTAGAGACACGGGGGTTGGACCGTTTGACTCGTGACTCGGAGTGT
This sequence comes from Paramisgurnus dabryanus, assembly GCF_030506205.2. NCBI lineage: Eukaryota > Metazoa > Chordata > Actinopteri > Cypriniformes > Cobitidae > Paramisgurnus > Paramisgurnus dabryanus. Next base: position 17,424,292 of record NC_133343.1, on the reverse strand, counting down.
AATCATTATGGGATGCCAATTTTTTCCCTAGCAACCAAATACAGTACCCTAGCAACAGAGTAAACAAAGCCTTATATCTCCGCATCAGAACATCGTAGAGACACGGGGGTTGGACCGTTTGACTCGTGACTCAGAGTGTAATCATTATGGGATGCCATTTTTTTCCCTAGCAACCAAATACAGTACCCTAGCAACAGAGTAAACAAAGCCTTATATCTCCGCATCAGAACATCGTAGAGACACGGGGGTTGGACCGTTTGACTCGTGAATCAGAGTGTAATCACTAGTGGATGCCAATTTTTTCCCTAGCAACCAAATACAGTACCCTAGCAACAGTGTAAACAAAGCCTTATATCTCCGCATCAGAACATCGTAGAGACATGGGGGTTGGACCGTTTAACTCGTGACTCTGAGTGTAATCACTAGTGGATGCCAAATTTTTCCATAGCAACCAAATACAGTACCCTAGCAACCGCATAAACAAAGCCTCATATCTCTGCATCAAAACCTCATAGAGACACGGGGGTTGGAACGTTTTACTTTTGGGTTGGAGTATAATCATATATTGTCCCGAGGATTTTGCCACGGCAAGCACCACTTCACATTTTCTTCAGGAAATGTACCTATCTAGTTATTATTATTATTCTTCTTTTTCTGGACACTTTTTCGGCGCGTAACTCGTCCCGCACGCTTTGTCGTAGACCCATAAATTAGGGCTCAAATCGACCGGCTTATTGAGGAGAGGTGTGCTATGACTTTTATAAGCGATCGGGTGCAGGATTTCCGAAAGGGGGGCGAAAAACCACCCAAAAAATCCCATTGACTTAACATTGCGCCCAACTTTGACGAGTCATAGCTCCGCTCGAGGATTTTGTAGAAACATGTGGGTTACAACATTTGAAGAGGGTGGTAGGCTCTGTAAGAACATGGATCACAATGGGGTGTAAGTTGTACCCCTGGGGTGTAAGAGGTGCCCAAAAGTGCCCCAATGAAAAGTCAATGGGGCAAAATCCCATAGACTTACCATTGCAAAAATTTTGACGGGTCATAGGTCCGAGCCAGGATTTCATAGAAACATGTGGGTTACTAAATTTGAAGAGGGTGCTAGACTCTGTCAGGACGTCCCCCACAATGGGGTGTAAGGTTACCATAGCAACCATTTTGGGCACCCTAGCAACCTATACCATAGACTGCCATTATAAAATGCCCGGATGGATATCTTTGCACCACAGTGTCATAGAGACATGGGGGTGGGCTCATTTTACTCAGGCATCCAATCAGTCTCTCAGGATCCTTACAGACTTACTAAGCCACGCCCCTAGCAACCACTTTTGAGCACCCTAGCAACATAAAATACAAACAGTTATATCTCGGCATCAGAACATCGTAGAGACACGGGGGTTGGACCGTTTTACTTGTGACTAGGGGTGTAACAATTGGGCACATCATTGGCCACTCCCAAGCCACGCCCCTAGCAACCAAATTTGAGCACCCTAGCAACCGAATAAACAAAGCCTTATATCTCCGCATCAGAACATCGTAGAGACACGGGGTTTGGACCGTTTTACTTGTGACTCGGAGTGTAATCACTGGGCACATCATTGGCCACTCCCAAGCCACGCCCCTAGCAACCAAATACAGTACCCTAGCAACAGAGTAAACAAAGCCTTATATCTCCGCATCAGAACATCGTAGAGACACGGGGGTTGGACCGTTTTACTTGTGACTCGGAGTGTAATCACTGGGCACATAATTGGCCACTCCCAAGCCACGCCCCTAGCAACCAAATACAGTACCCTAGCAACAGAGTAAACAAAGCCTTATATCTCCGCATCAGAACATCGTAGAGACATGGGGGTTGGACCGTTTTACTTGTGACTCGGAGTGTAATCACTAGGCACATCATTGGCCACTCCCAAGCCACGCCCCTAGCAACCAAATACAGTACCCTAGCAACAGAGTAAACAAAGCCTTATATCTCCACATCAGAACATCGTAGAGACACGGGGGTTGGACCGTTTTACTTGTGACTCGGAGTGTAATCACTAGGCACATCATTGGCCACTCCAAAGCCACGCCCCTAGCAACCAAATACAGTACCCTAGCAACAGAGTAAACAAAGCCTTATAACTCCGCATCAGAACATCGTAAAGACATGGGGGTTGGACCGTTTGACTCGTGACTCGGAGGGTAATCACTAGTGGATGCCATTTTTTCTCCTAGCAACCAAATACAGTACCCTAGCAACAGAGTAAACAAAGCCTTATATCTCTGCTTCAGAACATCGTAGAGACACGGGGGTTGGACCGTTTTACTTTTGGCTTGGAGTATAATCATAAATTGTCCCCTGAAATTTGCCACGGCAAGCACCACTCACATTTTCTTCAGGAAATGTACCTATCTAGTTATTATTATTCTTTTTCTGAGACCAAAATTACGAACACTAACTCGTCCTAGAGCTTTCAAGCTACATGCACCAAATTTTCCACGGACCTTCAGACTGGTCTGACGGAGTGTGCTATATCTTTTCTAACTGATGGGACCTTCCGAATTCCTAAACGGGGGGCTCGAACACCCCAAAATTTCCATTGACTTAACATTGAGACAAATTTTGACGGGTCATAGCTGTGAGTGAGAAACTTGTAGAAACTTGTGGGTTACCACATTTAAGGAGGCTGACAGGCTCTGTAAGAACATACATCACAATGGGGTGTAAGCTGTACCCCTGGGGTGTAAGAGGCCCCCAAAATTTCCCATTGACTTATAATGGGGCAGGAAACATGCCCATATAAAGGAATAAAAGCGTCCCAGATGGAATATCTTCACTTTAGAGTGTCGTAGAGACATGGGGGTTGGACCGTTTTACTTGTGGCTTGAAGGTTGATCATTATGGGATGCCAATTTTCTCCCTAGCAACCAAACTTAGTACCCTAGCAACGGAATAACAAAGCCTTATATCTCCGCTTCAGAACATCATAGAGACACGGGGGTTGGACCGTTTTACTTGTGGCTTGAAGGGTGATCATTATGGGATGCCAATTTTCTCCCTAGCAACCAAACTTAGTACCCTAGCAACGGAATAACATAGCCTTATATCTCCGCTTCAGAACATCATAGAGACATGGGGGTTGGACCGTTTTACTTGTGGCTTGAAGGTTGATCATTATGGGATGCCAATTTTCTCCCTAGCAACCAAACTTAGTACCCTAGCAACGGAATAAACAAAGCCTTATATCTCCGCTTCAGAACATCATAGAGACACGGGGGTTGGACCGTTTTACTTGTGGCTTGAAGGTTGATCATTATGGGATGCCAATTTTCTCCCTAGCAACCAAACTTAGTACCCTAGCAACGGAATAAACAAAGCCTTATATCTCCGCTTCAGAACATCATAGAGACACGGGGGTTGGACCGTTTTACTTGTGGCTTGAAGGTTGATCATTATGGGATGCCAATTTTCTCCCTAGCAACCAAACTTAGTACCCTAGCAACGGAATAAACAAAGCCTTATATCTCCGCTTCAGAACATCATAGAGACACGGGGGTTGGACCGTTTTACTTGTGCCTTGAAGGTTGATCATTATGGGATGCCAATTTTCTCCCTAGCAACCAAACTTAGTACCCTAGCAACGGAATAAACAAAGCCTTATATCTCCGCTTCAGAACATCATAGAGACACGGGGGTTGGACCGTTTTACTTGTGGCTTGAAGGTTGATCATTATGGGATGCCAATTTTCTCCCTAGCAACCAAACTTAGTACCCTAGCAACGGAATAAACAAAGCCTTATATCTCCGCTTCAGAACATCATAGAGACACGGGGGTTGGACCGTTTTACTTGTGGCTTGAAGGTTGATCATTATGGGATGCCAATTTTCTCCCTAGCAACCAAACTTAGTACCCTAGCAACGGAATAAACAAAGCCTTATATCTCCGCTTCAGAACATCATAGAGACACGGGGGTTGGACCGTTTTACTTGTGGCTTGAAGGTTGATCATTATGGGATGCCAATTTTCTCCCTAGCAACCAAACTTAGTACCCTAGCAACGGAATAAACAAAGCCTTATATCTCCGCTTCAGAACATCAGAGGTCTCGTACACACTACAAACTTTCGGGAGTGACAACCGCATTAAATTGCGGGAGTGAATCCTCTAAATGTTCGTTTCATGTCTGTACGGAACAAGACTCACTCCCGAAAATGCGATGATTGACACAGAGATAACCATAGCAACGTTCTGCCGTCTCGCGTGCTTATCACAGATTTGACCAAAATAATAACAGCATTGTGTTTTGCAATAAACCTCCATCTTGGCGTTGTGTATTTTATGCTTTTGTGAGGCTGCTTCACAGCACGGAGCGCGCGGTCTTGCAGTGTTGCCAGGTCCTCGTCTTTTTTGTACGTAAATACCGTTTTGGTGCTTAACCGTTTATAGCTTTTGGCTCATGAAGCGATCAAGTTTTTGATGTTAATAAAGCGTGAAGAGGCCGGTCCCAATATTTTGATCTTTGAGGTAAAGCATTTAGATTTATTTCGGTTTATTATTGGATTCTTCTTGTTCGCTGTTTTTTTTTAGTGCAAGATCTGGCAACACTAGTCAGCAAACGCTTGTGCCTCTGTCATTTTCTGAACCGCGCATACAGAAGACTTTTTCCCCTTCTAAGCATTTATTTTTTTCAGAAGAGAGACCTGTCCTGTTTATGATGAACGTTTAAACACTTGATTAACTACTAGTTGTTCAGTTCGGTTATGTACACACCGTGCAGAGTTTCTGTAAATGCGGTTGTCACTACCTGCATTTTGCGGGAGTTAATTCGGTTGTGGAATTCGGTTGTCAGTACCGTAAATTACTGAACTGTGTGTGTACAGAACAGGATTAAGCATTAAAAGGTGAAGTGACAACCGAATTAATATGCAGTGTGTACGGGACCATAGAGACACGGGGGTTGGACCGTTTTACTTGTGGCTTGAAGGTTGATCATTATGGGATGCCAATTTTCTCCCTAGCAACCAAACTTAGTACCCTAGCAACGGAATAAACAAAGCCTTATATCTCCGCTTCAGAACATCATAGAGACACGGGGGTTGGACCGTTTTACTTGTGGCTTGAAGGTTGATCATTATGGGATGCCAATTTTCTCCCTAGCAACCAAACTTAGTACCCTAGCAACTGAATAACAAAGCCTTATATCTCCGCTTCAGAACATCATAGAGACACGGGGGTTGGACCGTTTTACTTGTGGCTTGAAGGTTGATCATTATGGGATGCCAATTTTCTCCCTAGCAACCAAACTTAGTACCCTAGCAACGGAATAAACAAAGCCTTATATCTCCGCTTCAGAACATCATAGAGACACGGGGGTTGGACCGTTTTACTTGTGGCTTGAAGGTTGATCATTATGGGATGCCAATTTTCTCCCTAGCAACCAAACTTAGTACCCTAGCAACGGAATAAACAAAGCCTTATTTCTCCGCTTCAGAACATCTCAGAGACACGGGGGTTGGACCGTTTTACTTGTGGCTTGAAGGTTGATTATTATGGGATGCCAATTTCCTCCCTAGCAACCAAACTTAGTACCCTAGCAACGGAATAAACAAAGCCTTATATCTCAGCATCAGAACATTGTAGAGACACGGGGGTTGGACCGTTTTACTTGTGGCTTTAAGTGTGATCATTATGGGATGCCATTTTTCTCCCTAGCAACCAAACTTAGTACCCTAGCAACGGAATAAACAAAGCCTTATATCTCCGCTTCAGAACATCATAGAGACACGGGGGTTGGACCGTTTTACTTGTGGCTTAAAGGTTGATTATTATGGGATGCCAATTTCCTCCCTAGCAACCAAACTTAGTACCCTAGCAACGGAATAAACAAAGCCTTATATCTCAGCATAAGAACATTGTAGAGACACGGGATTGGACCGTTTTACTTGTGGCTTTAAGTGTGAACATTATGGGATGCCATTTTTCTCCCTAGCAACCAAACTTAGTACCCTAGCAACGGAATAAACAAAGCCTTATATCTCCGCTTCAGAACATCATAGAGACACGGGGGTTGGACCGTTTTACTTGTGGCTTGAAGGTTGATCATTATGGGATGCCAATTTTCTCCCTAGCAACCAAACGTAGTACCCTAGCAACGGAATAAACAAAGCCTTATATCTCCGCTTCAGAACATCATAGAGACATGGGGGTTGGACCGTTTTACTTGTGGCTTGAAGGTTGATCATTATGGGATGCCAATTTTCTCCCTAGCAACCAAACTTAGTACCCTAGCAACGGAATAAACAAAGCCTTTTATCTCCGCTTCAGAACATCTTAGAGACACGGGGGTTTGACCGTTTTACTTGTGGCTTGAAGGTTGATCATTATGGGATGCCAATTTTCTCCCTAGCAACCAAACTTAGTACCCTAGCAACGGAATAAACAAAGCCTTATATCTCCACTTCAGAACATCATAGAGACACGGGGGTTGGACCGTTTTACTTGTGGCTTGAAGGTTGATCATTATGGGATGCCAATTTTCTCCCTAGCAACCAAACTTAGTACCCTAGCAACGGAATAAACAAAGCCTTATATCTCCGCTTCAGAACATCATAGAGACATGGGGGTTGGACCGTTTTACTTGTGGCTTGAAGGTTGATCATTATGGGATGCCAATTTTCTCCCTAGCAACCAAACTTAGTACCCTAGCAACGGAATAAACAAAGCCTTATATCTCCGCTTCAGAACATCATAGAGACACGGTGGTTGGACCGTTTTACTTGTGGCTTAAAGGTTGATCATTATGGGATGCCAATTTTCTCCTTAGCAACCAAACTTAGTACCCTAGCAACGGAATAAATGTTAGCTTCATTCTAGCTTCATGCTAATCATGTTAGCTTCATGCTAGCTTCATGCTAATCATGTTAGCTTCATGTTAGCTTCATGCTAATCATGTTAGCTTCATGCTAATCATGTTAGCTTCATGCTAGCTTCATACTGATCATGCTAGCTTCATGCTAATCATGCTAACTTCATGCTAATCATGCTAACAGCCAGATAGCCTACTAAAATAAACTTCTGTCAAACCATTTTAAATGTTCAGGCTACGCTTTTTCAAGCCAACATAAAGTTTGTCCTCAAACTTTAATATCTAGTTATTATTATTATTATTATTCTTCCAACCAAATTTCCGCAATTAATACGGCTCGAACCGCTTAACTTAGAAACTTCATTCAAACTCTCAAACGTGCGGACTATTCGGGAATAGTGTGCTATGACTTTTATAAGCGATCGGGGGTACGGTCTTTGCCCCAGGGGCGAAAAAGCAGCCGAAAAATCCCATTGACTTAACATGGAGACAAACTTTGACGAGTCGTAGCTCAGACCTAGAATTTCACAGAAACTTGTGACTTGCCACATTTGAAGAGGCTGGCAGGCTCTGTAAGAACATACCTCACAATGGGGTGTAAGTTGTACCCCTGGGGTGTAAGAGGTCCCCAAATTTCCCCATAGACTTATAATGGGGCAGGAATCATGCCCATATAAGGAACTAAAAACGTCCCGGATGGGATATCTTTGCAGCGCAGTGTCATAGAAACATGGGGGTGGGCTCATTTTACTCAGGCATCCAATCAGTCCCTTAGGATCCTTATTGAGCTATCAAGCCACGCCCCTAGCAACCATTTTGGGCACCCTAGCAACATCTCCCATAGACTGCAATTATAAAATGCCCAGATGGATATCTTTGCAGCACAGTGTCACAGAGACATGGGGGTGGGCTCATTTTACTCAGGCATCCAATCAGTCTCTCACCATCCTTATTGAGGTATTAAGCCACGCCCCTAGCAACCAAATATGAGCAGCCTAGCAACATAATAAACAAAGCCTTATATCTCTGGATCCGGACATCATAGAGACATGGGGGTTGGGTCTTTGGGTCATATTAGCTTCATGCTAGCTTCATGCTAAGTCATGCTAGCTTCGTGTTAGTTTCATGCTAGCTTTATGCTAATTTCATAATAAATCTTGCTAACTTAATGCTAAATCATGCTAGCTTCATGTTAAATCTTGTTAGCTTCATGCTAAATCATGCTAGCTTCATGCTAATCATGCTAGCATCATCTTAATCATGCTAGCATCATGCTAATAATTCTAGGATCATGCTAATTTCATGCTAAATTCATGCTAACTTCATGGTAATCATGCTAGCATCATGCTAGCTTCATGCAAATTATGCTAGCTTCATGCTAATCATGCTAGCATCGTGCTAGCTTCATGCTAATCATGCTAGCATCGTGCTAGCTTCATGCTAATCATGCTAGCATCGTGCTAGCTTCATGCTAATCATGCTAGCATCGTGCTAGCTTCATGCTAATCATGCTAGCATCGTGCTAGCTTCATGCAAATCATGCTAGCATCGTGCTAGCTTCATGCTAATCATGCTAGCATCGTGCTAGCTTCATGCTAATCATGCTAACATCGTGCTAGCTTCATGCTAATCATGCTAGCATCGTGCTAGCTTCATGCTAATCATGCTAACATCGTGCTAGCTTCATGCTAATCATGCTAGCATCGTGCTAGCTTCATGCTAATCATATTAGCATCGTGCTAGCTTCATGCTAATCATGCTAGCATCGTGCTAGCTTCATGCTAATCATGCTAGCATCGTGCTAGCTTCATGCTAATCATGCTAGCTTCATGCTAATCATGCTAGCATCGTGCTAGCTTCATGCTAATCATGCTAGCATCGTGCTAGCTTCATGCTAATCATATTAGCATCGTGCTAGCTTCATGCTAATCATGCTAGCATCGTGCTAGCTTCATGCTAATCATGCTAGCTTCATGCTAATCATGCTAGCATCGTGCTAGCTTCATGCTAGCTTCATGCTAATCATGCTAACATCGTGCTAGCTTCATTCTAATCATGCTAGCATCGTGTTAGCTTCATGCTAATCATGCTAGCTTTATGCTAATCATGCTAGCATCATGCTAATCATGCTAGCTTCATGCTAGCTTCATGCTAATCATGCTAGCATCATGCTAACGTCATGCTGAATCATGCTAATCATGCTAGCATCATATTTCATCATGATAACTTTTTTAAATCATGCTAACTTCACACTAAAACATGTCAACAGCCAGGTAAACTACTAGACTAAATTTCTTTTACATTTCTGTCAATCAACTTTTTGCATTTTCATGCACTGGTAATTCCTTGGGAATTGCATATCTAGTTATTATTATTATTATTACAGTGCATTGAAAATGCGCTGTACTGTTCTTACTGGGCTTTTTATTATTATTATGTTGGCTTGACAAAGCCAACATACTGTTCTTCGATCTAAGCTTATTATTATTATTATTATTATTATTCTGATCCCCAAAATTTTTGACTGTAACTCCTCCTAGAGCTTTCAAGCTACATTCACCAAACTTTCCAAAAGTCTTCAGACTGGTCTGACTTAGCGTGCTATGACTTTTCTAACTGATGGGACCTACCGAATTCCTAAACGGGGCGCTCAAACACCCCAAATTTTCCATTGACTTAACATTGCGACAAACTTTGACGGGTCATAGCTGCGAGCGAGAAATTTGTAGAAACTTCTGGGTTACCACATTTGAAGAGGCTGGCAGGCTCTGTAAGAACATGCCTCACATTGGGGTGTAAGTTTCACCCCTGGGGTGTAAGGGGCACCCAAATTTCCCCATTGACTATAATGGGGCAGGGAACATGTCCATATAAGGGAATAAAAGCGTCCCAGATGGAATATCTTCACTTTAGAGTGTCGTAGAGACATGGGGGTGGGCTCAATTTAGTCAGGCATCCAATCAGTCTCTCAGGATCGCCCCATAGCTATTAAGCCACGCCCCTAGCAACCATTTTTGGGCACCCTAGCAACATATCCCATAGACTGCCATTATAAAATGCCCAGATGGATATCTTTGCAGCACAGTGTCACAGAGACATAGGGGTGGGCTCATTTTACTCAGGCATCCAATCAGTCTCGGAGTTTTCTTATTGAGGTATTAAGCCACGCCCCTAGCAACCAAATATGAGCACCCTAGCAACATAATAAACAAAGCCTTATATCTCTGGATCCGAACATCATAGAGACATGGGGGTTGGGTCTTTTGGTCATGTTAGCCTTATGCTAGCTCCATGCTAAGTCATACTAGCTTCATGCTAGTTTCGTGCTAGCTTTATGCTAATTTCATAATAAATCTTGCTAACTTTATGCTAATCATGTTAGCATCATGCTAGCTTCATACTAATTCATGTTAGCATCATGCTAACTTCATGCTAATTCATGTTAGCTTCATGCTAGCTTCATGCTAATTTATGTTAGCATAGTGCTAGCTTCATGCTAATTCATGTTAGCTTCATGCTAGCTTCATGCTAATTCATGTTAGCATCGTGCTAGCTTCATGCTAATTCATGTTAGCATCATGCTAGCTTCATGCTAATTCATGTTAGCATCGTGCTAGCTTCATGCTAATTCATGTTAGCATCGTGCTAGCTTCATATTAATTCATGTTAGCATCGTGCTAGCTTCATGCTAATTCATGTTAGCATCGTGCTAGCTTCATGCTAATTCATGTTAGCATCGTGCTAGCTTCATGCTAATTCTTGTTAGCATCGTGCTAGCTTCATGCTAATTCATGTTAGCATTGTGCTAGCTTCATGCTAATTTATGTTAGCTTCATGCTAGCTTCATGCTAATTCATGTTAGCATCGTGCTAGCTTCATGCTAATTCATGTTAGCATCGTGCTAGCTTCATGCTAATTCATGTTAGCATCGTGCTAGCTTCATGCTAATTCATGTTAGCTTCATGCTAATCATGCTAACATCATGCTAGCTTCCTGCTAATCATGCTAGCTTCATGCTAATCATGCTAGCATCATGCTAATTCATGTTAGCTTCATGCTAATTCATGTTAGCATCATGCTATCTTCATGCTAATTCATGTAAGCATCATGCTAGCTTCATGCTAATTCATGTTAGCATCATGCTAGCTTCATGCTAATTCATGTTAGCATCATGCTAGCTTCATGCTAACATCATGCTAGCTTCATGCTAATCATGCTAGCATCATGCTAGCTTCATGTTAATTCATGTTAGCATCATGCTAGCTTCATGCTAATTCATGTTAGCATCTTGTTAGCTTCATGCTAATTCATGTTAGCTTCATGCTAATTCATGTTAGCATCATGTTAGCTTCATGCTAATTCATGTTAGCGTCATGTTAATTTATGTTAGCATCATGCTAGCTTCATGCTAATTCATGCTAACATCATGCTAGCTTCATGCTAATCATGCTAGCATCATGCTAGCTTCATGTTAATTCATGTTAGCATCATGCTAGCTTCATGCTAATTCATGTTAACATCATGTTAGCTTCATGCTAATTCATGTTAGCTTCATGCTAATTCATGTTAGCATCATGTTAGCTTCATGCTAATTCATGTTAGCGTCATGCTAATTTATGTTAGCATCATGCTAGCTTCATGCTAATTCATGTTAACATCATGTTAGCTTCATGCTAATTCATGTTAACATCATGCTAACTTAGTGCTAAACATGCTAACATGGTAACTTTTGGTATCATGTTTACGGAAAGTTATAATACTAAACTAAACTTGTTTTAAATTTCTCTCAATCTGTTTTAAACGTTCAGGCTAGGCTTTGTCAAGCCAACATAAAGTTTGTCTTCAAACTTTTCTATCTAGTTATTATTATTATTCTTCCAACCAAATTTCCGCAATTAATACGGCTCGAACCGCTTAACTTAGAAACTTCATTCAAACTCTCAAACGTGCGGACTATTCGGGAATAGTGTGCTATGACTTTTATAAGCGATCGGGGGTACAGTCTTCGCCCCAGGGGCGAAAAAGCAGCCGAAAAATCCCATTGACTTAACATGGAGACAAACTTTGACGAGTCGTAGCTCAGACCTAGAATTTCACAGAAACTTGTGACTTTCCACATTTGAAGAGGCTGGCAGGCTCTGTAAGAACATACCTCACAATGGGGTGTAAGCTGTACCCCTGGGGTGTAAGAGGTCCCCAAATTTCCCCATAGACTTATAATGGGGCAGGAATCATGCCCATATAAGGAACTAAAAACGTCCCAGATGGGATATCTTTGCAGCGCAGTGTCGTAGAGACATGGGGGTGGGCTCATTTTACTCAGGCATCCAATCAGTCCCTTAGGATCCTTATTTAGCTATTAAGCCACGCCCCTAGCAACCATTTTGGGCACCCTAGCAACATTTCCCATAGACTGCCATTATAAAATGCCCAGATGGATATCTTTGCAGCACAGTGTCACAGAGACATGGGGGTGGGCTCATTTTACTCAGGCATCCAATCAGTCTCTCACCATCCTTATTTAGCTATTAAGCCACGCCCCTAGCAACCATTTTGGGCACCCTAGCAACATTTCCCATAGACTGCCATTATAAAATGCCCAGATGGATATCTTTGCAGCACAGTGTCACAGAGACATGGGGGTGGGCTCATTTTACTCAGGCATCCAATCTGTCTCTCACCATCCTTATTGAGGTATTAAGCCACGCCCCTAGCAACCAAATATGAGCAGCCTAGCAACATAATAAACAAAGCCTTATATCTCTGGATCCGTACATCATAGAGACACAGGGGTTGGGTCTTTGGGTAATATTAGCTTCATGCTAGCTTCATGCTAGTTTCATGCTAGCTTTATGCTAATTTCATAATAAATCTTGCTAACTTGATGCTAAATCATGCTAACTTCATGTTAAATCTTGTTAGCTTCACGCTAAATCATGCTAGCTTCATGCTAATCATGCTAACATCATCTTAATCATGCTAGCATCATGTTAATTTCATGCTAAATTCATGCTAACTTCATGGTAATCATGCTAACATCATGCTGGCTTCATGCAAATTATGCTAGCTTCATGCTAATCATACTAACATCATGCTAGCTTCATGCTAACATCATGCTAGCTTCATGCTAATCATGCTAACATCATGCTAACTTCATGCTAATCATGCTAACATCATGTTAATCATACTAGCTTCGTGCTAATCATGCTATCATCATGCTAGCTTCGTGCTAATCATGCTAGCATCATGCTAGCTTCGTGCTAATCATGCTAGCTTCGTGCTAATCATGTTAGCATCATGCTAGCTTCGTGCTTATCATGCTAGCATCATGCTAGCTTCGTGCTTATCATGCTAGCATCATGCTAGCTTCATGCTAATCATGCTAGCATCATGCTAGCTTCGTGCTAATCATGCTAGCTTCATGCTAGCTTCGTGCTAATCATGCTAGCTTTATGCTAGCTTTGTGCTAATCATGCTAGCATCATGCTAGCTTCGTGCTAATCATGCTAGCTTCGTGCTAATCATGCTAGCTTCATGCTAGCTTCGTGCTAATCATGCTAGCATCATGCTAGCTTCGTGCTAATCATGCTAACATCATGCTAGCATCATGCTAGCTTCATGCTAATCATGCTAGCTTCATGTTAGCTTCATGCTAATCATGCTAACATCATGCTAGCTTCATGCTAATCATGCTAGCATCATGCTAGCTTCATGCTAATCATGCTAGCATCATGCTAGCTTCATGCTAATCATGCTAGCATCATGCTAGCTTCATGCTAATCATGCTAGCTTCATGCTAATCATGCTAGCTTCATGCTAATCATGCTAGCTTCATGCTAGCTTCATGCTAATCATGCTAGCATCATGCTAGCTTCATGCTAATCATGCTAGCTTCATGCTAATCATGCTAGCTTCATGCTAATCATGATACCATCATGCTAATCATGCTAGCTTCATGCTAGCTTCATGCTAATCATGCTATCATCATGCTAGCTTCATGCTAATCATGCTAACATCATGCTAGCTTCATGCTAATCATGCTAACATCATGCTAGCTTCATGCTAATCATGCTAGCATCATGCTAGCTTAATGCTAATCATGCTAAATCATGTTAACGTCATGTTAGCTTCATGTTAAATCATGTTAGCTTCATGCTAATCATGCTAACATCATGCTAGCTTCATGTTAAATCATGCTAGCTTCATGCTAGCTTCATGCTAAATCATGCTAAATCATGTTAACGTCATGTTAGCTTCATGTTAAATCATGTTAGCTTCATGCTAAATCATGTTAGCTTCATGATAAATCATGCTAGCTTCATGATAAATCATGTTAACTTCATGGTAAATCATGTTAACTCATGCTAGCTTCATATTTCATCATGATAACTTTTTTAAATCATGCTAGCTTCACACTAAAACATGTCAACAGCCAGGTAAACTACTAGACTAAGTTTCTTTTACATTTCTGTCAATCAACTTTTTTGCATTTTCATGCACTGGTAATTCCTTGGGAATTGCATTTCTAGTTATTATTATTCTTCCAACCAAATTTCCGCAATTAATACGGCTCGAACCGCTTAACTTAGAAACTTCATTCAAACTCTCAAACGTGCGGACTATTCGGGAATAGTGTGCTATGACTTTTATAAGCGATCGGGGGTACGGTCTTCGCCCCAGGGGCGAAAAAGCAGCCGAAAAATCCCATTGACTTAACATGGAGACAAACTTTGACGAGTCGTAGCTCAGACCTAGAATTTCACAGAAACTTGTGACTTGCCACATTTGAAGAGGCTGGCAGGCTCTGTAAGAACATACCTCACAATGGGGTGTAAGTTGTACCCCTGGGGTGTAAGAGGCCCCCAAATTTCCCCATAGACTTATAATGGGGCAGGAATCATGCCCATATAAGGAAATAAAAACGTCCCAGATGGAATATCTTTGCAGCGCAGTGTCGTAGAGACATGGGGGTGGGCTCATTTTACTCAGGCATCCAATCAGTCCCTTAGGATTCTTATTGAGCTATTAAGCCACGCCCCTAGCAACCATTTTGGGCACCCTAGCAACATTTCCCATAGACTGCCATTATAAAATGCCCAGATGGATATCTTTGCAGCACAGTGTCACAGAGACATGGGGGTGGGCTCATTTTGCTCAGGCATCCAATCTGTCTCTCACCATCCTTATTGAGGTATTAAGCCACGCCCCTAGCAACCAAATATGAGCAGCCTAGCAACATAATAAACAAAGCCTTATATCTCTGGATCCGAACATCATAGAGACATGGGGGTTGGGTCTTTGGGTAATATTAGCTTCATGCTAGCTTCATGCTAAGTCATACTAGCTTCATGCTAGTTTCATGCTAGCTTTATGCTAATTTCATAATAAATCTTGCTAACTTGATGCTAAATCATGCTAACTTCATGTTAAAGCAACACTATGTAGTTTCCATGTAAAAATGACTTACAGCTCCCCCATGTGGTTGAAAAGCGCAACAGTGGCTGGTATCAAACACTCTTCTGCAGGCAGGGGGAGGGGCGGGGCTGTGTTTCCTACCCTCCACCGCCACTTTCAGAGTGTGCTTGTAGCAGCTAGGAGGCTGCTCAGGTTGCAGCAACTGTACAATTTGTCCAGTTAAAAGTTGTTCTATCACTGAAATAATTTTAGAGACATTATTTAAAGGTAAAAAAACTACATAGTGTTGCTTTAAATCTTGTTAGCTTCACGCTAAATCATGCTAGCTTCATGCTAATCATGCTAGCATCATCTTAATCATGCTAGCATCATGTTAATTTCATGCTAAATTCATGCTAACTTCATGGTAATCATGATAACATCATGCTAGCTTCATGCAAATTATGCTAGCTTCATGCTAATCATACTAACATCATGCTAGCTTCATGCTAACATCATGCTAGCTTCATGCTAACATCATGCTAACTTCATGCTAATCATGCTAACATCATGTTAATCATACTAGCTTCATGCTAATCATGCTAGCATCATGCTAGCTTCGTGCTAATCATGCTATCATCATGCTAGCTTCGTGCTAATCATGCTAGCATCATGATAGCTTCGTGCTAATCATGCTAGCATCATGCTAGCTTCGTGCTTATCATGCTAGCATCATGCTAGCTTCGTGCTTATCATGCTAGCATCATGCTAGCTTCGTGCTAATCATGCTAACATCATGCTAGCTTCGTGCTAATCATGCTAGCATCATGCTAGCTTCGTGCTAATCATGCTAGCTTCATGCTAGCTTCGTGCTAATCATGCTAGCTTTATGCTAGTTTTGTGCTAATCATGTTAGCATCATGCTAGCTTCATGCTAATCATGCTAGCTTCGTGCTAATCATGCTAGCTTCATGCTACCTTCGTGTTAATCATGCTAGCATCATGCTATCATCATGCTAGCTTCGTGCTAATCATGCTAGCTTCGTGCTAGCTTCGTGGTAATTATGCTAGCATTATGCTAGCTTCATGCTAATCATGCTAGCGTCATGCTAGCTTCGTGCTAATCATGCTAGCATCATGCTAGCTTCATGCTAATCATGCTAGCTTCATGTTAGCTTCATGCTAATCATGCTAACATCATGCTAGCTTCATGCTAATCATGCTAGCATCATGCTAGCTTCATGCTAATCATGCTAGCATCATGCTAGCTTCATGCTAATCATGTTAGCATCATGCTAGCTTCATGCTAATCATGCTAGCATCATGCTAGCTTCATGCTAATCATGCTAGCTTCATGCTAGCTTCATGCTAATCATGCTAGCTTCATGCTAATCATGCTAGCTTCATGCTAATCATGCTAGCTTCATGCTAATCATGCTAGCTTCATGCTAATCATGCTACCATCATGCTAATCATGCTAATCATGCTAGCTTCATGCTAGCTTCATGCTAGCTTCATGCTAGCATCATGCTAGCATCATGCTAATCATGCTAGCATCATGCTAGCTTCATGCTAATCATGCTAACATCATGTTAGCTTCATGCTAATCATGCTAGCATCATGCTAGCTTAATGCTAATCATGCTAAATCATGTTAACGTCATGTTAGCTTCATGTTAAATCATGTTAGCTTCATGCTAATCATGCTAACATCATGCTAGCTTCATGTTAAATCATGCTAGCTTCATGCTAGCTTCATGCTAAATCATGCTAAATCATGTTAACGTCATGTTAGCTTCATGTTAAATCATGTTAGCTTCATGCTAAATCATGTTAGCTTCATGATAAATCATGCTAGCTTCATGATAAATCATGTTAACTTCATGGTAAATCATGTTAACTCATGCTAGCTTCATATTTCATCATGATAACTTTTTTAAATCATGCTAGCTTCACACTAAAACATGTCAACAGCCACGTAAACTACTAGACTAAGTTTCTTTTACATTTCTGTCAATCAACTTTTTTGCATTTTCATGCACTGGTAATTCCTTGGGAATTGCATTTCTAGTTATTATTATTATTATGTTGGCTTGACAAAGCCAACATACTGTTCTTCGATCTAAGCTTATTATTATGTTGGCTTGACAAAGCCAACATACTGTTCTTCGATCTAAGCTTATTATTATTATTACAGTGCATTGAAAATGCGCTGTACTGTTCTTACTGGGCTTTTTATTACAGTGCATTGAAAATGCGCTGTACTGTTCTTACTGGGCTTTTTATTATTATTATTATTATTATTCTTCCAACCAAATTTCCGCAATTAATACGGCTCGAACCGCTTAACTTAGAAACTTCATTCAAACTCTCAAACGTGCGGACTATTCGGGAATAGTGTGCTATGACTTTTATAAGCGATCGGGGGTACGGTCTTCGCCCCAGGGGCGAAAAAGCAGCCGAAAAATCCCATTGACTTAACATGGAGACAAACTTTGACGAGTCGTAGCTCAGACCTAGAATTTCACAGAAACTTGTGACTTGCCACATTTGAAGAGGCTGGCAGGCTCTGTAAGAACATACCTCACAATGGGGTGTAAGTTGTACCCCTGGGGTGTAAGAGGCCCCCAAATTTCCCCATAGACTTATAATGGGGCAGGAATCATGCCCATATAAGGAAATAACAACGTCCCAGATGGGATATCTTTGCAGCGCAGTGTCGTAGAGACATGGGGGTGGGCTCATTTTACTCAGGCATCCAATCAGTCCCTTAGGATTCTTATTGAGCTATTAAGCCACGCCCCTAGCAACCATTTTGGGCACCCTAGCAACATTTCCCATAGACTGCCATTATAAAATGCCCAGATGGATATCTTTGCAGCACAGTGTCACAGAGACATGGGGGTGGGCTCATTTTACTCAGGCATCCAATCTGTCTCTCACCATCCTTATTGAGGTATTAAGCCACGCCCCTAGCAACCAAATATGAGCAGCCTAGCAACATATTAAACAAAGCCTTATATCTCTGGATCCGAACATCATAGAGACATGGGGGTTGGGTCTTTGGGTAATATTAGCTTCATGCTAGCTTCATGCTAAGTCATACTAGCTTCATGCTAGTTTCATGCTAGCTTTATGCTAATTTCATAATAAATCTTGCTAACTTGATGCTAAATCATGCTAACTTCATGTTAAATCTTGTTAGCTTCACGCTAAATCATGCTAGCTTCATGCTAATCATGCTAGCATCATCTTAATCATGCTAGCATCATGTTAATTTCATGCTAAATTCATGCTAACTTCATGGTATGCATGCTAACATCATGCTAACTTCATGCTAATCATGCTAACATCATGTTAATCATACTAGCTTCATGCTAATCATGCTAACATCATGCTAGCTTCATGCTAATCATGCTAGCATCATCTTAATCATGCTAGCATCATGTTAATTTCATGCTAAATTCATGCTAACTTCATGGTAATCATGCTAACATCATGCTAGCTTCATGCAAATTATGCTAGCTTCATGCTAATCATACTTACATCATGCTAGCTTCATGTTAATCATGCTAACATCATGCTAACTTCATGCTAATCATGCTAACATCATGTTAATCATACTAGCTTCATGCTAATCATGCTAACATCATGCTAGCTTCGTGCTAATCATGCTATCATCATGCTAGCTTCGTGCTAATCATGCTAGCATCATGCTAGCTTCGTGCTAATCATGCTAGCATCATGCTAGCTTCGTGCTAATCATGCTAGCATCATGTTAGCTTCGTGCTTATCATGCTAGCATCATGCTAGCTTCGTGCTTATCATGCTAGCATCATGCTAGCTTCGTGCTTATCATGCTAGCATCATGCTAGCTTCGTGCTAATCATGCTAACATCATGCTAGCTTCGTGCTAATCATGCTAGCATCATGCTAGCTTCGTGCTAATCATGCTAGCTTCATGCTAGCTTCGTGCTAAACATGCTAGCTTCATGCTAGCTTCGTGCTAATCATGCTAGCATCATGCTAACGTCATGCTAATCATGCTAGCTTCATGCTAGCTTCATAGTAATCATGCTAACATCATGCTAGCTTCATGCTAATCATGCTAGCATCATGCTAGCTTCATGCTAGTCATGCTAGCTTCATGCTAGCTTCATGGTAATCATGCTAGCATCATGTTAACTTCATGCTAATCATGCTAGCTTCGTGTTTATCATGATAACATTATGCTAGCTTCATGCTAATCATGCTAGCATCGTGCTAGCTTCATGCTAATCATGCTAGCAACGTGCTAGCTTCATGCTAATCATGCTAGCAACGTGCTAGCTTCATGCTAATCATGCTAGCATCGTGCTAGCTTCATGCTAATCATGCTAGCATCGTGCTAGCTTCATGCCAATCATGCTAGCATCGTGCTAGCTTCATGCTAATCATGCTAGCATCGTGCTAGCTTCATGCTAGCATCATGCTAATCATGTTAGCATCGTGCTAGCTTCATGCTAATCATGCTAGCATCGTGCTAGCTTCATGCTACCATCATGCTAATCATGCTAGCATCATGCTAATCATGTTAGCATCATGCTAGCTTCATGGTAATCATGCTAGCATCATGCTAGCTTCGTGCTAATCATGCTAGCTTCATGCTAGCTTCGTGCTAAACATGCTAGCTTCATGCTAGCTTCATGCTAATCATGCTAGCATCATGCTAACGTCATGCTAATCATGCTAGCTTCATGCTAGCTTCATAGTAATCATGCTAACATCATGCTAGCTTCATGCTAATCATGCTAGCATCATGCTAGCTTCATGCTAGTCATGCTAGCTTCATGCTAGCTTCATGGTAATCATGCTAGCATCATGTTAGCTTCATGCTAATCATGCTAGCTTCGTGTTTATCATGATAACATTATGCTAGCTTCATGCTAATCATGCTAGCATCGTGCTAGCTTCATGCTAATCATGCTAGCAACGTGCTAGCTTCATGCTAATCATGCTAGCAACGTGCTAGCTTCATGCTAATCATGCTAGCATCGTGCTAGCTTCATGCTAATCATGCTAGCATCGTGCTAGCTTCATGCTAATCATGCTAGCATCGTGCTAGCTTCATGCTAATCATGCTAGCATCGTGCTAGCTTCATGCTAGCATCATGCTAATCATGTTAGCATCGTGCTAGCTTCATGCTAATCATGCTAGCATCGTGCTAGCTTCATGCTAGCATCATGCTAATCATGCTAGCATCATGCTAATCATGTTAGCATCATGCTAGCTTCATGCTAATCATGCTAACATCATGTTAACTTCATGCTAATCATGTTAGCATCATGCTAGCTTCATGCTAATCATGCTAACATCATGCTAGCTTCATGCTAATCATGATAGCTTCATGCTAGCTTCATGCTAATCATGCTAACATCATGTTAGCTTCATGCTAGTCATGCTAGCATCATGCTAGCTTCATGCTAGTTAACGTCATGCTGAATCATGCTAATCATGCTAGCATCATATTTCATCATGATAACTTTTTTAAATCATGCTAGCTTCACACTTAAACATGTCAACAGCCAGGTAAACTACTAGACTAAATTTCTTTTACATTTCTGTCAATCAGCTTTTTGCATTTTCATGCACTGGTAATTCCTTGGGAATTGCATATCTAGTTATTACAGTGCATTGAAAATGCGCTGTACTGTTCTTACTGGGCTTTTTATTACAGTGCATTGAAAATGCGCTGTACTGTTCTTACTGGGCTTTTTATTATTATTAGTGGTGCTTGCATTTATGCAAGGCATCACTATTACTATTGCTCATACTTATTATTATTATTATTATATCTTATTCTTATGTCTGCACACTTTTTCGGCGCGTAACTCGTCCCGCGCGGTTTGTCGTAGACACACGAAAGAGGGCTCAAATTGACCGGTTTATTGAGGAGAGGTGTGCTATGACTTTTATAAGCGATCGGGTGCAGGATTTCCGAAAGGGGGGCGAAAAACCACCCGAAAAATCCCATTGACTTAACATTGCGCCAAACTTTGACGGGTCATAGCTCCGCTCAGGGATTTTGTAGAAACATGTGGGTTACATTATTTGAAGAGGGTGGTAGGCTCTGTAAGAACATACATCACATTGGGGTGTAAGTTGTACCCCTGGGGTGTAAGAGGCACCCAAAAGTGCCCCATTGACTTATAATGGGGCAGGAAACATGCCCATATAAGGAAATAAAAAAGTTCCAGCTGGGATATCTTCGCTTTACAATGTCCTACAGACAAGTGGGTGGGCTCATTTCACTCGGGCATCCAATCAGTCTCTCAGGATCATCCCAGAGCTATTAAGCCACGCCCCTAGCAACAATTTTGGGCACCCTAGCAACATCTCCCATAGACTGCCATTATAAAATGCCCAGATGGATATCTTTGCACCAGAGTGTCATAGAGACATGGGGGTGGGCTCATATTACTCAGGCATCCAATCAATTTCTCAGGATCCTTAAAGACTTACTAAGCCACGCCCCTAGCAACCACTTTTCAGCACCCTAGCAACATAAAATTCAAACAGTTATATCTCAGCATCCGAACATCATAGAGACACGGGGGTTGGACCGTTTGACTCGTGACTCAGAGTGTAATCATTATGGGATGCCAATTTTTTCCCTAGCAACCAAATACAGTACCCTAGCAACAGAGTAAACAAAGCCTTATATCTCCGCATCAGAACATCGTGGAGACATGGGGGTTGGACCGTTTGACTCGTGACTCAGAGTGTAATCATTATGGGATGCCAATTTTTTCCCTAGCAACCAAATACAGTACCCTAGCAACAGAGTAAACAAAGCCTTATATCTCCGCATCAGAACATCGTAGAGACACGGGGGTTGGACCGTTTGACTCGTGACTCGGCGGGTAATCACTATGGGATGCCAATTTTTTCCCTAGCAACCAAATACAGTACCCTAGCAACAGAGTAAACAAAGCCTTATATCTCCGCATCAGAACATCGTAGAGACACGGGGGTTGGACCGTTTGAGTCGTGACTCGGAGGGTAATCACTATGGGATGTCAAAATTTTCCCTAGCAACCAAATACAGTACCCTAGCAACCGAATAAACAAAGCCTTATATCTCTGCATCAGAACATCGTTGAGACACGGGGGTTGGACCGTATGACTCGGGACTCAGAGTGTAATCATTATGGGATGCCAAATTTTTCCCTAGCAACCAAATACATTACCCTAGCAACCGGATAAACACAGCCTTATATCTCCACATCAGAACATCGTACAGACACGGGAGTTGGATCGTTTAACTTTTGGCTTGGAGTATAATCATATATGGTCCCCAGAATTTTGCCAAGGCAAGCACCACTCACATTTTCTTCAGGAAATGTACCTATCTAGTTATTATTATTATTCTTTTTCTTCTTCTGAGACTAAAATTTCTGCGGCTAACTCGTCCGACAGCTTTCAAGCTACATCCACGAAATTTTCCACGGACATTCTGACTGGTCTAAAGAAGTGTGCTATATCTTTTTGACGGGATCCGACTTACAGAATTCCTAAAACGGGACATTAAACTTCGGAAAAGTCCCATTTACTTAACATTGCGACAAACTTTGACGGGTCATAGCTGCAAGCGAGAAATTTGTAGAAACTTGTGGGTTACCACTTTTCAAGAGGCTGGCAGGCACTGTGAGAACATACCTCACATTGGGGTGTAAGTTGTACCCCTTGGGTGTAAGAGGACCCCAAAATTCCCCATTGACTTATAACGGGGCAGGAAACATGCCCATATAAGGGAATAAAAGCGTCCCAGATGGAATATCTTCGCTTTACAGTGTCATAGAGACATGGGGGTGGACTCATTTTACTCAGGCATCCAATCAGTCTCGGAGGATTCTTATTGAGGTATTAAGCCACGCCCCTAGCAACCAAATATGAGCACCTTAGCCACATAATAAACAAAGCCTTATATCTCTGGATCCGAACATCATAGAGACATGGGGGTTGGGTCGTTTGGTCATGTTAGCTTCATGCTAGCTTCATGCTAAGTCATACTAGCTTCATGCTAGTTTCATGCTAGCTTTATGCTAATTTCATAATAAATCTTGCTAACTTCATGGTAAATCATGTTAGCATCATGCTAGCTTCATGCTAATTAATGTTAGCATCATGCTAGCTTCATGCTAATAATGTAAGCATCATGCTAGCTTCATGCTAATTAATGTTAGCATCATGCTAGCTTCATGCTAATTAATGTTAGCATCATGCTAGCTTCATGATAATTAATGTTAGCATCATGCTAGCTTCATGTTAATTAATTTTAGCATCATGCTAGCTTCATGCTAATTAATGTTAACATCATGCTAGCTTCATGCTAATTAATGTTAGCATCATGCTAGCTTCATGCCAATTCATGTTAGCTTCATGCTATCTTCATGCTAATTCATGTTAGCATCGTGCTAGCTTCATGCTAATTCATGTTAGCATCGTGCTAACTTCATGCTAATTCATGTTAGCATCGTGCTAGCTTCATGCTAATTCATGTTAGCATCGTGCTAGCTTCATGCTAATTCATGTTAGCATCGTGCTAGCTTCATGCTAATTCATGTTAGCATCGTGCTAGCTTCATGCTAATTCATGTTAGCATCGTGCTAGCTTCATGCTAATTCATGTTAGCGTCGTGCTAGCCTCATGCTAATTCATGTTAGCGTCGTGCTAGCTTCATGCTAATTCATGTTAGCATCATGTTAGCTTCATGCTAATCATGTTAGCATCATGTTAGCTTCCTGCTAATTCATGTTAGCTTCATGCTAATTCATGTTAGCATCATGTTAGCTTCATGCTAATCATGCTAGCATCATGCTAGCTTCATGCTAATCATGTTAGCATAATCATACTAGCTTCATGCTAATTCATGTTAGCATCATGCTAGCTTCATGCTAATTCATGTTAGCATCATGCTAGCTTCATGCTAATTCATGTTAGCATCATGCTAGCTTCATGCTAATTCATGTTAGCATCATGCTAGCTTCATGCTAATTCATGTTAGCATCATGCTAGCTTCATGCTAATTCATGTTAGCATCATGCTAGCTTCATGCTAATTCATGTTAGCATCATGCTAGCTTCATGCTAATTCATGTTAGCATCATGCTAGCTTCATGCTAATTCATGTTAGCATCATGCTAGCTTCATGCTTATTCATGTTAGCATCATGCTAGCTTCATGCTAATTCATGTTAGCATCATGCTAGCTTCATGCTAATTTATGTTAGCATCACGTTAGCTTCAAGCTAATTCATGTTAGCATCATATCATGCTAGCTTCATGCTAATTCATGTTAGCATCATGTTAGCTTCATGCTAATTCATGTTACCATCATGCTAGCTTCATGCTAATTCATGTTAGCATCATGCTAGCTTCATGCTAATTCATGTTAGCACAATGCTAATTCATGTTAGCATCATGCTAGCTTCATGCTAATTCATGTTAGCATCATGCTAGCTTCATGCTAATTCATGTTAGCATCATGCTAGCTTCATGCTAATTCATGTTAGCATCATGCTAGCTTCATGCTAATTCATGTTAGCATCATGCTAGCTTCATGCTAATTCATGTTAGCATCATGTTAGCTTCATGCTAATTCATGTTAGCATCATGCTAGCTTCATGCTAATTCATGTTAGCATCATGCTAACTTAGTGCTAAACATGCTAACAAGGTAACTTTTGGTATCATGTTTACGGAATGTTATAATACTAAACTAAACTTGTTTTAAATTTCTCTTAATCTGTTTTAAACGTTCAGGCTAGGCTTTGTCAAGCCAACATAAAGTTTGTCTTCAAACTTTTCTATCTAGTTATATTTTATTCTTACATCTGCACGTTTTTTCGGCACCTAACTCGTCCCGCACGGTTTGTCGTAGACCCATGAAAGTGGGCTCAAATCGAGCGTCTTATTGAGGAGAGGTGTGCTATGACTTTTATAAGCGATCGGGTGCAGGATTTCGGAAAGGGGTGCGAAAAACCACCCGAAAAATCCCATTGACTTAACATTGCGCCCAACTTTGACGAGTCATAGCTCCGCTCGAGGATTTTGTAGAAACATGTGGGTTACAACATTTGAAGAGGGTGGTAGGCTCTGTAAGAACATGGATCACAATGGGGTGTAAGTTGTACCCCTGGGGTGTAAGAGGTGCCCAAAAGTGCCCCAATGAAAAGTCAATGGGACAAAATCCCATAGACTTACCATTGCAAAAATTTTGACGGGTCATAGGTCTGAGCCAGGATTTCATAGAAACATGTGGGTTACTAAATTTCAAAAGGGTGCAAGACTCTGTCAGGACGTCCCCCACAATGGGGTGTAAGGTTACCATAGCAACCATTTTGGGCACCCTAGCAACCTATACCATAGAGTGCCATTATAAAATTCCCGGATGGATATCTTTGCACCACAGTGTCATAGAGACATGGGGGTGGGCTCATTTTACTCAGGCATCCAATCAGTCTCTCAGGATCCTTACAGACTTACTAAGCCACGCCCCTAGCAACCACTTTTGAGCACCCTAGCAACATAAAATACAAACAGTTATATCTCGGCATCAGAACATCGTAGAGACAGGGGGGTTGGACCGTTTTATTTGTGACTAGGGGTGTAACAATTGGGCACATCATTGGCCACTCCCAAGCCACGCCCCTAGCAACCAAATTTGAGCACCCTAGCAACCGAATAAACAAAGCCTTATATCTCCGCATCAGAACATCGTAGAGACACGGGGTTTGGACCGTTTTACTTGTGACTCGGAGTGTAATCACTGGGCACATCATTGGCCACTCCCAAGCCACGCCCCTAGCAACCAAATACAGTACCCTAGCAACAGAGTAAACAAAGCCTTATATCTCCGCATCAGAACATCGTAGAGACACGGGGGTTGGACCGTTTTACTTGTGACTCGGAGTGTAATCACTGGGCACATCATTGGCCACTCCCAAGCCACGCCCCTAGCAACCAAATACAGTACCCTAGCAACAGAGTAAACAAAGCCTTATATCTCCGCATCAGAACATCGTAGAGACACGGGGGTTGGACCGTTTTACTTGTGACTCGGAGTGTAATCACTGGGCACATCATTGGCCACTCCCAAGCCACGCCCCTAGCAACCAAATACAGTACCCTAGCAACAGAGTAAACAAAGCCTTATATCTCCACATCAGAACATCGTAGAGACATGGGGGTTGGACCGTTTGACTCATGACTCGGAGGGTATTCACTAGTGGATGCCATTTTTTTCCCTAGCAACCAAATACAGTACCCTAGCAACCGAATAAACAAAGCCTTATATCTTCGCATCAGAATATCGTAGAGACATGTGGGTTGAATTGTTTTACTTTTGGCTTGGAGTATATTCATATATTGTCCCCCGAAATTTGCCACGGCAAGCACCACTTCACATTTTCTTCAGGAAATGTACCTATCTAGTTATTATTATTATTCTTCCAACCAAATTTCCGCAATTAATACGGCTCGAACCGTTCAACTTAGAAACTTCATTCAAACTCTCAAACGTGCGGACTATTCGGGAATAGTGTGCTATGACTTTTATAAGCGATCGGGGGTACGGTCTTCGCCCCAGGGGCGAAAAAGCAGCCGAAAAATCCCATTGACTTAACATGGAGACAAACTTTGACGAGTCGTAGCTCAGACCTAGGATTTCACAGAAACTTGTGACTTGCCACATTTGAAGAGGCTGGCAGGCTCTGTAAGAACATACCTCACAATGGGGTGTAAGCTGTACCCCTGGGGTGTAAGAGGTCCCCAAATTTCCCCATAGACTTATAATGGGGCAGGAATCATGCCCATATAAGGAACTAAAAACGTCCCGGATGGGATATCTTTGCAGCGCAGTGTCATAGAGACATGGGGGTGGGCTCATTTTACTCAGGCATCCAATCAGTCCCTTAGGATCCTTATTGAGCTATCAAGCCACGCCCCTAGCAACCATTTTGGGCACCCTAGCAACATCTCCCATAGACTGCCATTATAAAATGCCCAGATGGATATCTTTGCAGCACAGTGTCACAGAGACATGGGGGTGGGCTCATTTTACTCAGGCATCCAATCAGTCTCTCACCATCCTTATTGAGGTATTAAGCCACGCCCCTAGCAACCAAATATGAGCAGCCTAGCAACATAATAAACAAAGCCTTATATCTCTGGATCCGTACATCATAGAGACACAGGGGTTGGGTCTTTGGGTCATATTAGCTTCATGCTTGCTTCATGCTAAGTCATGCTAGCTTCGTGCTAGTTTCATGCTAGCTTTATGCTAATTTCATAATACATCTTGCTAACTTAATGTTAAATCATGCTAGCTTCATGTTAAATCTTGTTAGCTTCATGCTTAATCATGCTAGCTTCATGCTAATCATGCTAGCATCATCTTGATCATGCTAGCATCATGCTAATAATGCTAGGATCATGCTAATTTCATGCTAAATTCATGGTAATCATGCTAGCATCATGCTAGCTTCATGCTAATCATACTAACATCATGTTAGCTTTATGCTAATCATGATAACATCATGCTAGCTTCATGCTAATCATGCTAGCATCATGTTACCTTCATGCTAATCATGCTAGCTTCGTGCTAATCATGCTAACATCGTGCTAGCTTCATGCTAATCATGCTAACATCATGCTAGCTTCATGCTAATCATGCTAACATCATGCTAGCTTCATGCTAATCATGCTAACATCATGCTAGCTTCATGCTAATCATACTAGCTTCATGCTGGCTTCATGCTAATCATGCTAGCATCATGCTAGCTTCATGCTAGTCATGCTAGCTTCATGCTAGTCATGCTAACTTCATGCTAATCATGCTAGCTTCATGTTAACGTCATGCTAATCATGCTAGCTTCATGCTAGCTTCATGCTAATCATGCTAGCATCATGCTAGCTTCATGCTAATAATGCTAGCTTCGTGCTAATCATGCTAGCATCGTGCTAGCTTCATGCTAATCATGCTAGCATCGTGCTAGCTTCATGCTAATCATGCTAGCATCGTGCTAGCTTCATGCTAATCATGCTAGCATCGTGCTAGCTTCATGCTAATCATGCTAGCATCGTGCTAGCTTCATGCTAATCATGCTAACATCGTGCTAGCTTCATGCTAGCATCATGCTAATCATGCTAGCATCATGCTAATCATGTTAGCATCATGCTAATCATGCTAACATCATGCTAGCTTCATGCTAATCATGCTAGCATCATGCTAGCTTCATGCTAATCATGCTAGCTTCATGCTAGCTTCATGCTAATCATGCTAGCATCATGCTAGCTTCATGCTAATCATGCTAACGTCATGCTGAATCATGCTAATCATGCTAGCATCATATTTCATCATGATAACTTTTTTAAATCATGCTAGCTTCACACTAAAACATGTCAACAGCCAGGTAAACTACTAGACTAAATTTCTTTTACATTTCTGTCAATCAACTTTTTGCATTTTCATGCACTGGTAATTCCTTGGGAATTGCATATCTAGTTATTATTATTATTATTATTCTTCCAACCAAATTTCCGCAATTAATACGGCTCGAACCGTTCAACTTAGAAACTTCATTCAAACTCTCAAACGTGCGGACTATTCGGGAATAGTGTGCTATGACTTTTATAAGCGATCGGGGGTACGGTCTTCGCCCCAGGGGCGAAAAAGCAGCCGAAAAATCCCATTGACTTAACATGGAGACAAACTTTGACGAGTCGTAGCTCAGACCTAGGATTTCACAGAAACTTGTGACTTGCCACATTTGAAGAGGCTGGCAGGCTCTGTAAGAACATACCTCACAATGGGGTGTAAGCTGTACCCCTGGGGTGTAAGAGGTCCCCAAATTTCCCCATAGACTTATAATGGGGCAGGAATCATGCCCATATAAGGAACTAAAAACGTCCCGGATGGGATATCTTTGCAGCGCAGTGTCATAGAGACATGGGGGTGGGCTCATTTTACTCAGGCATCCAATCAGTCCCTTAGGATCCTTATTGAGCTATCAAGCCACGCCCCTAGCAACCATTTTGGGCACCCTAGCAACATCTCCCATAGACTGCCATTATAAAATGCCCAGATGGATATCTTTGCAGCACAGTGTCACAGAGACATGGGGGTGGGCTCATTTTACTCAGGCATCCAATCAGTCTCTCACCATCCTTATTGAGGTATTAAGCCACGCCCCTAGCAACCAAATATGAGCAGCCTAGCAACATAATAAACAAAGCCTTATATCTCTGGATCCGTACATCATAGAGACACAGGGGTTGGGTCTTTGGGTCATATTAGCTTCATGCTTGCTTCATGCTAAGTCATGCTAGCTTCGTGCTAGTTTCATGCTAGCTTTATGCTAATTTCATAATAAATCTTGCTAACTTAATGTTAAATCATGCTAGCTTCATGTTAAATCTTGTTAGCTTCATGCTTAATCATGCTAGCTTCATGCTAATCATGCTAGCATCATCTTGATCATGCTAGCATCATGCTAATAATGCTAGGATCATGCTAATTTCATGCTAAATTCATGGTAATCATGCTAGCATCATGCTAGCTTCATGCTAATCATACTAACATCATGTTAGCTTTATGCTAATCATGATAACATCATGCTAGCTTCATGCTAATCATGCTAGCATCATGTTACCTTCATGCTAATCATGCTAGCTTCGTGCTAATCATGCTAACATCGTGCTAGCTTCATGCTAATCATGCTAACATCATGCTAGCTTCATGCTAATCATGCTAACATCATGCTAGCTTCATGCTAATCATGCTAACATCATGCTAGCTTCATGCTAATCATACTAGCTTCATGCTAGCTTCATGCTAATCATGCTAGCATCATGCTAGCTTCATGCTAGTCATGCTAGCTTCATGCTAGTCATGCTAACTTCATGCTAATCATGCTAGCTTCATGTTAACGTCATGCTAATCATGCTAGCTTCATGCTAGCTTCATGCTAATCATGCTAGCATCATGCTAGCTTCATGCTAATAATGCTAGCGTCGTGCTAATCATGCTAGCATCGTGCTAGCTTCATGCTAATCATGCTAGCATCGTGCTAGCTTCATGCTAATCATGCTAGCATCGTGCTAGCTTCATGCTAATCATGCTAGCATCGTGCTAGCTTCATGCTAATCATGCTAGCATCGTGCTAGCTTCATGCTAATCATGCTAACATCGTGCTAGCTTCATGCTAGCATCATGCTAATCATGCTAGCATCATGCTAATCATGTTAGCATCATGCTAATCATGCTAACATCATGCTAGCTTCATGCTAATCATGCTAGCATCATGCTAGCTTCATGCTAATCATGCTAGCTTCATGCTAGCTTCATGCTAATCATGCTAGCATCATGCTAGCTTCATGCTAATCATGCTAACGTCATGCTGAATCATGCTAATCATGCTAGCATCATATTTCATCATGATAACTTTTTTAAATCATGCTAGCTTCACACTAAAACATGTCAACAGCCAGGTAAACTACTAGACTAAATTTCTTTTACATTTCTGTCAATCAACTTTTTGCATTTTCATGCACTGGTAATTCCTTGGGAATTGCATATCTAGTTATTATTATTATTATTATTATTCTTCCAACCAAATTTCCGCAATTAATACGGCTCGAACCGCTTAACTTAGAAACTTCATTCAAACTCTCAAACGTGCGGACTATTCGGGAATAGTGTGCTATGACTTTTATAAGCGATCGGGGGTACAGTCTTCGCCCCAGGGGCGAAAAAGCAGCCGAAAAATCCCATTGACTTAACATGGAGACAAACTTTGACGAGTCGTAGCTCAGACCTAGAATTTCACAGAAACTTGTGACTTTCCACATTTGAAGAGGCTGGCAGGCTCTGTAAGAACATACCTCACAATGGGGTGTAAGCTGTACCCCTGGGGTGTAAGAGGTCCCCAAATTTCCCCATAGACTTATAATGGGGCAGGAATCATGCCCATATAAGGAACTAAAAACGTCCCAGATGGGAT
Organism: Paramisgurnus dabryanus; assembly: GCF_030506205.2. Classification (NCBI taxonomy): domain Eukaryota; kingdom Metazoa; phylum Chordata; class Actinopteri; order Cypriniformes; family Cobitidae; genus Paramisgurnus; species Paramisgurnus dabryanus. Next base: position 17,393,005 of record NC_133343.1, on the reverse strand, counting down.
ATCTTTGCAGCGCAGTGTCGTAGAGACATGGGGGTGGGCTCATTTTACTCAGGCATCCAATCAGTCCCTTAGGATCCTTATTTAGCTATTAAGCCACGCCCCTAGCAACCATTTTGGGCACCCTAGCAACATTTCCCATAGACTGCCATTATAAAATGCCCAGATGGATATCTTTGCAGCACAGTGTCACAGAGACATGGGGGTGGGCTCATTTTACTCAGGCATCCAATCAGTCTCTCACCATCCTTATTTAGCTATTAAGCCACGCCCCTAGCAACCATTTTGGGCACCCTAGCAACATTTCCCATAGACTGCCATTATAAAATGCCCAGATGGATATCTTTGCAGCACAGTGTCACAGAGACATGGGGGTGGGCTCATTTTACTCAGGCATCCAATCTGTCTCTCACCATCCTTATTGAGGTATTAAGCCACGCCCCTAGCAACCAAATATGAGCAGCCTAGCAACATAATAAACAAAGCCTTATATCTCTGGATCCGAACATCATAGAGACATGGGGGTTGGGTCTTTGGGTAATATTAGCTTCATGCTAGCTTCATGCTAGTTTCATGCTAGCTTTATGCTAATTTCATAATAAATCTTGCTAACTTGATGCTAAATCATGCTAACTTCATGTTAAATCTTGTTAGCTTCACGCTAAATCATGCTAGCTTCATGCTAATCATGCTAACATCATCTTAATCATGCTAGCATCATGTTAATTTCATGCTAAATTCATGCTAACTTCATGGTAATCATGCTAACATCATGCTGGCTTCATGCAAATTATGCTAGCTTCATGCTAATCATACTAACATCATGCTAGCTTCATGCTAACATCATGCTAGCTTCATGCTAATCATGCTAACATCATGCTAACTTCATGCTAATCATGCTAACATCATGTTAATCATACTAGCTTCGTGCTAATCATGCTATCATCATGCTAGCTTCGTGCTAATCATGCTAGCATCATGCTAGCTTCGTGCTAATCATGCTAGCTTCGTGCTAATCATGTTAGCATCATGCTAGTTTCGTGCTTATCATGCTAGCATCATGCTAGCTTCGTGCTTATCATGCTAGCATCATGCTAGCTTCATGCTAATCATGCTAACATCATGCTAGCTTCGTGCTAATCATGCTAGCATCATGCTAGCTTCGTGCTAATCATGCTAGCTTCATGCTAGCTTCGTGCTAATCATGCTAGCTTTATGCTAGCTTTGTGCTAATCATGCTAGCATCATGCTAGCTTCGTGCTAATCATGCTAGCTTCGTGCTAATCATGCTAGCTTCATGCTAGCTTCGTGCTAATCATGCTAGCATCATGCTAGCTTCGTGCTAATCATGCTAACATCATGCTAGCATCATGCTAGCTTCATGCTAATCATGCTAGCTTCATGTTAGCTTCATGCTAATCATGCTAACATCATGCTAGCTTCATGCTAATCATGCTAACATCATGCTAGCTTCATGCTAATCATGCTAGCATCATGCTAGCTTCATGCTAATCATGCTAGCATCATGCTAGCTTCATGCTAATCATGCTAGCTTCATGCTAGCTTCATGCTAATCATGCTAGCTTCATGCTAATCATGCTAGCTTCATGCTAGCTTCATGCTAATCATGCTAGCATCATGCTAGCTTCATGCTAATCATGCTAGCTTCATGCTAATCATGCTAGCTTCATGCTAATCATGATACCATCATGCTAATCATGCTAGCTTCATGCTAGCTTCATGCTAATCATGCTATCATCATGCTAGCTTCATGCTAATCATGCTAACATCATGCTAGCTTCATGCTAATCATGCTAACATCATGCTAGCTTTATGCTAATCATGCTAGCATCATGCTAGCTTAGTGCTAATCATGCTAAATCATGTTAACGTCATGTTAGCTTCATGTTAAATCATGTTAGCTTCATGCTAATCATGCTAACATCATGCTAGCTTCATGTTAAATCATGCTAGCTTCATGCTAGCTTCATGCTAAATCATGCTAAATCATGTTAACGTCATGTTAGCTTCATGTTAAATCATGTTAGCTTCATGCTAAATCATGTTAGCTTCATGATAAATCATGCTAGCTTCATGATAAATCATGTTAACTTCATGGTAAATCATGTTAACTCATGCTAGCTTCATATTTCATCATGATAACTTTTTTAAATCATGCTAGCTTCACACTAAAACATGTCAACAGCCAGGTAAACTACTAGACTAAGTTTCTTTTACATTTCTGTCAATCAACTTTTTTGCATTTTCATGCACTGGTAATTCCTTGGGAATTGCATTTCTAGTTATTATTATTATTATTATTCTTCCAACCAAATTTCCGCAATTAATACGGCTCGAACCGTTTAACTTAGAAACTTCATTCAAACTCTCAAACGTGCGGACTATTCGGGAATAGTGTGCTATGACTTTTATAAGCGATCGGGGGTACGGTCTTCGCCCCAGGGGCGAAAAAGCAGCCGAAAAATCCCATAGACTTAACATTGCGACAAACTTTGACGAGTCGTAGCTCAGACCTAGGATTTCACAGAAACTTGTGACTTGCCACATTTGAAGAGGCT